>NW_027592070.1:27500-64074 GCF_964213995.1 Mustelus asterias
GCCATGCTAAATTGCCCCTTAGATTGCAAAAATGTGAAGCTTTGGTCATGCTAAATCATCCCTTAGTTTCCAAATATCTGCATGTTAGTTGGTTTGGCCATGCTAAATTGCCCCTTAGTATTCAACGGTGTGCATGTTGGGTTAATTGGCCATGTTAAATTGTTCCTCCGAGTCCAATGATGAGTAGGTCAGGTGGATTGCCCATGGTAAATTGCCCCTTAGTGTCCAAAAATGTGAAGATTTGGTGAATTGACCATGCTACGTTGCCACTTAGTGCCCAAAGATGAATAGGTTAGGTGGATTGGCCGTGCTAAATTGACACCAACTGTGGAAGTTTCCCATCCCGCCCACCTTGGGAATTGTAACAGGCAGGGCAGGACCATGCCAAAGTCTCTCATAGAATCCCTACAGTGCAGAAGGAGGCCATTCAGCCCATCGATTCTGCACTGACTCTCCAAAAGAGCAGCCTATCCAGGCCCTCCCCTCCACCCTATCCTGTCCCCTCCACCCTATCCCCATAACCCCGTGTATTCACCATGACTAAATCACCTCAGCCACGCTCGCCCCAAGACTGGAAATCCCGCCCCTAGTGTCCAAAGATGCGAAGGTTCGGTGGATTGGCCATGCCAAAATGATCTCTTCCTGTCCAAAGGTGGGCTATGTGTTCCCGTATTTAGTAAGGGTTTAAGATGATGAGATAGAAAGTTTGCCACAGTGCACACAAACAGGCAGCATTGGCAGCATTGTAGCTGGAAGCTTCAAATGACAAACAAATCTTCATGTCTGAAGTCAATGGATCAAAGAGTGAAAGATGGATTTCATTGGAGACAATTGTGTGGTCACCCACTTTAAAAAGGATAGAACACGTTGCTTTATGAATGGGGAAAAGCTGGAAAGAGTGGAGGCCCAAAGAGACTTGGGGCGGTCACATCAACATAGAAAATAGGAGGAGGCCATTCAGCCCTTCGAGCCTGACCCACCATTCAACACTGTCATGGCCGATCCTCTGTCTCAATGCCATACCCCAGCGCTCTCCCCATACACCTTGACACTTTTAGAGTCTAGAAATCTATCTCTTTCCTTCTTAAATATATTCAGTGACTTGGTCTCCACAGCTTTCTGTGGGAGAGAATTCCACAGGTTCACCACCCTCTGAGTGAAGAGGTTTCCCCTCATCTCAGTCCCAAATGGCCTCCCCCGTATCCTGAGACTGTGACTCCTTGTTCCAGACACCCCCAGCCGGAGGAAACAATATCCCTGTATCCAGCCTGTCCAGCACTGTCAGAATTTTATACCTTTCAATTAGATCCCCTCTCACTCTTCTACATTCCAGTGAATACAGGCCCAGCCGACCCAATCTCCCCTCAGACATCAATGCTGCCATCCCAGGAATCAGTCTGGTGAACATTCACTGCTCTCCCTCTGTGGCAAGTACATCCTTCCTCAGATAAGGAGAGGCACACTGTACACAAGACTCCAGGTGTGGTCTCACCGAGGCCCTGTCCAGCTGCAGTAAGACATCCAAGCTCTTCCACGCGAATCCTCTTGCAATGAAGGCCAACATGGGTGTCACAGTGGTTAGCTCTGCTGCCTCACAGTGCAACGGACCCGGGTTCAATTTTGGTCTCGGGTCACTGCCTGTGTGGAGTTTGCACGTTCTCCCCGTGTCTGCGTGGGTTTCCTCCGGGTGCTCCGGTTTCCTCCCATACTCCAAAGATGCGCGCGTTAGGTTGATTGACCGTTACAAATTGCCCTTTAATGCCTGGGAGATTAGGATATTGTGAGTGAGACTGTGGGACTGTTCTCTATCTGTGTGTGTGTGTGTGAGACTGTGAGTGTATCTATGTGTGTGCATCACTGCGTTTGTGTGTGTTTCACTATCTTCCTGTCTCTCAGTCCCCCAGTCCCAGAATCTGCTTCTCTTTACACAGATGCTGCCTGTCCTGCTCAGTATTCCGGCATTGACTATTTCACAATCTGAGGAGTTGTGAATGCTGCGATCATCAGCGAACATCTCACCTATGGAGGGAAGGTCAGTGATGGAGCAGCTGAAGATGGTTGGGGCCTCGGACACTCACCCTGAGGAACTCCTGCAGTGATGTCCCGGGACTGAGAGGATCGGCTTTGAGATAATCGGCACATTGGGGGAAAGCTTGGAAAGCAGAGGATGCTGATTTAAGGTAAATGGCGACAGCGGCAACATGAGGCAATATCTGTGGCTTTGGAGTGATCCTTGTTGTACCCCACTATTAGCTGCTTGCCCACCTGAATATCTCACTGTTACTCTCTGCATTACTATCTCATCCCTATCTCTCAGTGACTCTGCCTCTCTCCATCTCTCCGGGGAAATTATAATGGGGAGCAAAGAAATGGCAGAAGAATTGAACATATACTTTGGTTCTGTCTTCACAAAAGAGGCACAGATAACCTGGCAGAAATGTTAGGGAACCAATGGTTTAGTGAGAGTGTGGAATTGAATTGAAGGAAATCAGTATTAGTAAGAAAATGGTGCTGGGGGAATGAATGGGGTTAAAGGCTGACAAATCCCCAGGGTCTGATAATCTACATCCCAGAGTATTAAAGGAAGCGGCGCTGGAAATATTGGATGCATTGCTGGTCATCTTCCAAAATTCTATAGACTCTGGAGCAGTCCCAACAGATTGGGGGGTGGCAAATGTAACCCCACTATTTAAAATAATCTTTTCACTTGCGTGTAATTTATCACAGAACACGGGCAGCATGGGCTTATCGAGAATGACGGGATAGTGTTGGGGTGGAGAAGTTATTCCTTCAAGTGGAAATCCGTGTAGTTTTGAAATGTGTTGAGGGTTTCTGCCTTTCTCCATTCAATCCTTCCCAACCTCTCTGTCGAGGCTCCTTCGCACTTTCTACCAGACAATTATTTGTGTTCGAGAGCGGGTGCAGAGGAGATTGAAATGAAACGGACAGGCAGTTAACTCCAACACTGAGAAATGTGAAGTGATGCACTTTGGACAATAAGTTTAGGAGAGAATCCATAAACCAACTGGGAACAAGTTAATTCATGTGCAGGTAAAGGGAAACCTTTTATACCTCCATCAATCTGTGTCTCTCTCTTTTTTTCATTCTCTGTGTCTGTGTCTTCTGTCCATCTCTCCCTTTCTGGGATATCTGTGAAAAATATCCACAAATATCAGGCAGCCATTTGGCGTTTCTTCCCAGTGGCCATTTTGTGTGAACGCAGCACTGAGATATTTCTGACAGAGTTGTCTCTTCACCAAAGTAACGTCAGTATTTTAAATGTGACAGATACGCAGCTATGGAGACACAAACGAGGGCTGTTTTCCCGGGAATTTTGGAGTGTCAGGGACAATTTGATCCAAGTTGTCAGGAGAATAATGGAAACTGATAGCACAGAGATAGAGAAATGTTTCTTGCTGGTTATCCACCTCCTCCAGTCCCACCATCCTCCCATATCTGTTTTCCTTTCATTCTGGCTCCGTGACCATCCACAATTTGAATCGTTTCCCCATTGGGAGCTGTGTCTTCATCTGCGTGGGCTCCAACTCTGGAATTCCTTCCCTGAACGTTTTACTCAAATGCATCCATGGGATGTGGGCCTGGCTGGTTCTGCCAGCGTTTACTCCTCGTCCCTAATTGCTCATGAACTGAGTGGCTTGCTAGGCCATTTCAAACAGCATCTAAGAGTCAACCACATTGCTGTGAGGCTGGAGTCACATGTAGGCCCGACCAGGTAAGGACGGCAGATTTCCTTCCATAAAGAACATTAGTGAAGCAGATTGGTTTTCTCCATTTTAATACCTCCTTTTCCTCCAATTAAAATAGTCCATAAAAACCATCTGGCCAAACCTTTGGGACATGTGACCCTAAACTCTCCTGTGACTCGGGGTCAAATTTCTCACATTAAGGCTCCTGTGAAGCATCTTGGGATAATACTGTCCAAGGTGCTATATAAATGCAAGTTGTTGTTGTGTGTGTCTGAGTGTCAGCTTCTGTCCATGTCCAGGACACTGCAGGTAACAGAGAATGATTCACTCTGGTCTGCGATCGTACATGTCGTGTGTGTCTCAGTGTCAGCTCTGAAACATGTACAGCACTATCCCATCCTGTTTCTGTGTCTCTCTGCCTCTGTATCTGTATCTCTCCCTCTCGCTGCATCTCTCTCCCCATGACTGAAAGAAACGAGAGCTTCAATCCCACACTGGGATGCTGTTCAATGTGAGTTCAGTTTTCCCAGAAATAAAAATCCTCAATTAAAAATTCCTTTGACACAGCAGAGGGAACTTTTCTCAAAGTGAATTTGCGGCTGTCTTGAATTTGAACCCAAGTTTTCAATATGGGGGTGGCATAGTGATGCAGGGGTTAGCACTGCTTCCTCACAGTGCCAGGGACCTGCCTTCGATTACCAGCATGGGTCACTTTCTGACTGGAGTTTGAACGTCCTTCCCGTGTTTGTGTGGGTTTCCTCCGGGTGCTCCGGTTTCATCCCACACTCCAAAGATAGAACAAAGAAAATTACAGCACGGGAACAGGTCTTTCGGCTCTCCAAGCCTGCACCGACCATGCTGCCTGACTGAACTAAAACCCCCTACCCTTCCGGGGACCATATCCCTCCATTCCCATCTTATTCATGTCTTTGTCAAGACGCCCTTGAAAAGTTACTATCGTATCCGTTTCCACTCCCTCCCCTGGCAACGAGTTCCAGGCACCCACCACCCTCTGTGTAAAAAACCTTTCCTCGCACATCTCCTTTAAACCTTGCCCCTCGCACCTTAAACCTCTGCCCCCGAGTAATAACTCTTCCACCCTGGGAAAAATCTTCTGACTATCCACTCTGTTCATGCCCCTCATAATCTGGCAGACTTCTATCAGGTGTACAGGTAAGGTGGATTGGCCAAGCTAAATTGTCCCTTAGTGTCAGGAGGATTAGCTGAGGTAAATGTATGGGATTATAGGGATGGGGCCTGGGTGGGATTGTGGTCAGTGCAGACTCGATGGGCCGAATGGCCTCCTGCACTGCAGGATTCTATGAGCCCTGTTCTGTATTTGGTTTGGGATTGTTTGATGAAAAGTGTAGTTGAAGTGTTACTCTGGAATGCTGGAATTTAGGCTACGGGATGATTGGATCAAACACTTCAAGATAATAAGGGGAATGGAGAGGACTGATAAAGAACAACTTTTCCTGCTGGTTGGGGAGTCCAGGACTTGGGGACATTGGATTTCAAACAATGTTGAGGATTTTAGACTTGTAGGAGTGGAATTCAGAAACACTTTGCCACACCAGCTGTGATATTAGTTTGGAACTACCTTCTATAATTCGCAGTTGATGCTCAGTCGCTCATTAATGTTTAAATCTGAGGTTGATAGGTGATATTTTTATACAGGAGAAGCAATTTAAAATCAATGGGTCAATGTTAAAATGGATGCAGGAACAGAGAGACCTGGGCTTTCAGTTCATTTTTACATCTTAAAGATTCAACCTGGTGCTCAGAATCTGTCAGTTGAATCTACTTTTCCTGCCTGGTAAAGTGTCAACAATTGTGTTGGGGAATGTGACAAAAGGTGACATTCCTGCACAGTGGGGTTGGGAGGTTGTTTGAAAGGAGATTCAGATTGTATCAGAAAGCGTCAATTAGATTGTGTCTCGTTGCAGAAGGTGCATATTTCACAGGAAATGCCCCGAGATAAAGACTAGTTTCACCGATGTCTGAGTAACTTTCAAAGTCTGCAGACGCATGAAGGGGGCAGAGATATTGTAATATTCAGAGCAGGAGATGGGGGACAATCACAGAATTGAAGATGTGAGGCCATCTCCTGTTTCCGAATGTCAGTGTTTAGCTGTTAAACTTTAGTCCTGGGCTAATAATTCCAAGTTTGCAATCCCACACTTTGCTGTTGTGAATTAGAGTTGTGAATTTTCTGAAATTGGTTGTGTAATAAAACTCGGTGCAGGATGCAATGATTCCCATTCTGTCTGCTGCTGCAAAGCCCCCGTGTCTGTCTCAGTTTCATCGCAGTTATCAATGATTTGAGATCCTAGAATCATAGAATCCCTAAAGGGCAGACCATTCGGCCCATCGAGTCTGCATCGACCACAATCCCACCCAGGCCCGATTCCCGTAACCCCATATATTTACCCTGTTAATCCCCTGACACTAAGGTCAATTTATCATGGCCAATCCACCTTACCCGCACATGTTTGGACTGTGGGAGGAAACTGGAGCACCCGGAGGAAACCCATGCAGACACTGGGAGAACTCTACACTGACAGCGAGCTGAGGCTGGAATTGAACCTGGGTTCTTGGCGCTGTGCTAACCACTGTGCCACCATGCCGTTCATCATAGAATCCCTAAAGTGCAGAAGGAGGTCCTTTGGTCCATCAAGCCTGCCCCCGACAACAAGACCACCCGGGCCTGAATCCCCCTAACACTAAGGGGCAATTGAGCACGGCCAATTAACCTAACCCGCACATCTTTGGAGTGTGGGAGGAAACCAGAGCACCCGGAGGAAACCCACGCAGACACTGGGAGAACGTACAAACTCCACACAGACAGTCACCCGAGGCTGGAATTGAACGTGGGTCCTTGGTGCTGTGTGGGAGCAGTGCTAACCACTGTGCCATCATGTCGCCCGGTGATGAGACAGAAAGTTTGCTACATTTCACAGAAATAGGCAGCATTTTAAGTCTTATAGCCAGAAGCTTCAAATGGCAAAGAGGTATTCCACTGCATAAGAGGCCATTCAGCTCATTGAGTCTGCACAGACTTGATGACAGAGTATCTTACCCAGGCCCTCACCCCAGCCCTATCCCCATAACCCCATTGCTAATCCATCTAACCGATATATCTTGCGAGTGTGGAAGGTAACCAGAGCACCCGGAGGAAACCCACGCAGACACGGGGAGAATGTGCAAACTCCACACAGTCACCCGAGGCTGGCATTGAACCCGGGTCCCTGGCGCTGTGAGGCAGCAGTACGAACCACTGTGCCACCATGCCGCCCGAAAGTAAAATGTCTTAACTGAATGGTTCAAAGAGTGAAAGATGGATTTCATTGGAGACAATTGTGTGGTCACCCACTTTAAAAAGGATAGAACAGATTGCTTTATGAATGGGGAAAGGCTGGAAAGAGTGGAGGCCCAAAGAGACTTGGGGCGGTCACATCAACATAGAAAATAGGAGGAGGAAGAGGCCATTCAGCCCTTCGAGCCTGACCCACCATTCAACACTATCATGGCCGATCCTCTGTCTCAATGCCATACCCCAGCGGTCTCCCCATACACCTCGACACCTTTAGAGTGTAGAATTCTATCTCTTTCCTTGTTAAATATATTCAGTGACTTGGTCTCCACAGATTTCTGTGGGAGAGAATCCCACAGGTTCACCACCCTCTGAGTGAAGAGGTTTCCTCTCATCTCAGTCCCAAATGGCCTCCCCCATATCCTGAGACTGTGACTCCTTGTTCCAGACACCCCCAGCCGGAGGAAACAATATCCCTGTATCCAGCCTGTCCAGCACTGTCAGAATTTTATACCTTTCAATTAGATCCCCGCTCACTCTTCTACATTCCAGTGAATACAGGCCCAGCCGACCCAATCTCCCCTCAGACATCAATGCTGCCATCCCAGGAATCAGTCTGGTGAACATTCACTGCTCTCCCTCTGTGGCAAGTACATCCTTCCTCAGATAAGGAGAGGAACACTGTACACAAGACTCCAGGTGTGGTCTCACCGAGGCTCTGTCCAGCTGCAGTAAGACATCCTTGCTCTTCTACTCCAATCCTCTTGCAATGAAGGACAACATCCCATTGGTCGTCCTAACTGCTTGCTGTAGCTGCATGCTTGCTTTCAGTGACTGGTGTTCTCAGATACCCAGGTCCCTTTGTACAACATTTCCCAATCTATCACCATTCAACTAATACTCTGCCATTCTCTTCCTCCGGCCAAAGTGGATAACGTCACATTTATCCACATTATTCTGCATCTGCCATGTATTTCCCCACTCAATCAACTTGTCTAAATCACCCCGAAGCCTGTTCACATCCTCCTCATCACTCACATTCCCACCAAGTTTCGTCTCATCAGCAAACTTGAGAATATTACGTTTGGTTCCCTCATCCAAATCACTGATGTGTTTTGTGAATAGCTGGGACCCAAGAACTGACCCCTGCGGGACCCCACTCGTCACTGCCTGTTACTTAGAAAAAGATTCATTTATTCCTGTCTGTGCGGAGTCCGCATGTTCTCCCTGTGTCTGCGTGGGTTTCCTCCGGATGCTCCGGTTTCCTCCCTCAGTCTGAAAGATGTGCTGTTTAGGGTGCATTGGCCATGCTAAATTCTCCCTCAGTGTTACCCGAACAGGCGCCGGAGTGTGGCGACTAAGGGATTTTCACAGTAACTTCATTACCGTGTTAATGTAAGCCGACTTGTGACACTAATACATAAACTTCTAAACTTCTTTCAATTCTAAATTAGGAAGCACTTCTTCACACGAGATGTGGTTAAAGTTTGGTACTGTCTTCTGTAAATGAGCCCTCCCTATATCCCCCAGTCCCACCATCCTCTGATATCTGTTTTCCTTTAATCCTGGCTCCCTGACCATTCCCCATTTTAATCCTTTCACCATTGGGGTCTGCAGTTCACTGTGTGGCTCCAACTCTGGAATTCCTTCCCAAAACTCTCTGTCTTCATACCTCCCTTTCCACCATTCAGACACTTCCTAAAAACAACCCCTTTTTGACCAGATCTTTGGGGCAATTCTTTTGTCCCTAAACTCGCCTGTGACTCGGCTTCTAATTTTTCACTCCAGGCTCCTGTGAAGCATCTGAGGACGTTTCTGTTCAAGGTGCTATATCAATGCAGGTTGTTGTTTTATGTGTCTGAGTGTCAGTTTCTCTCAATGTCCAGGACACTGCAGGTAACAGAGAATGATTCATTCCCCACTCAACCATTACCATCAAGCCACGGGGTCAACCTGGCATCCCTTAAAAATGAGGTGTCAACCTGGTGAAGCTCCCAAACAGGAGCGGGCAGCACGGTGGCACCAGTGGTTAGCACTGCTGTATCACAGCACCAGGGACACAAGTTCATATCCAGCCTCGGGTCACTATCTGCATGGGTTTCCTCCGAGTGCCGCTCTTCCTTCTCTCAGCCCAAAGATGTGCGGGTTCGGTGGATTGGCCATGCTAACTTTCCCCATAGTCTTAGGGGGATTAGCAGGGTAAATACTTTGACTTGATTAATTATTTTGATTTGATTTATTCTTATCATATTAGTATACAGTGTTTCTTGTTTCTTGCGCGCTATGATAATCCTCTTGCAATGAAGGCCAACATGGGTGTCACAGTGGTTAGCTCTGCTGCCTCACTTTGCAACGGACCCGGGTTCAATTTTGGTCTCGGGTCACTGTCTGTGTGGAGTTTGCACGTTCTCCCCGTGTCTGCGTGGGTTTCCTCCGGGTGCTCCGGTTTCCTCCCACACTCCAAAGATGCATGCGTTAGGTTGATTGGCCGTGATAAATTGCCCCTTAATGCCAGGGGGATTAGGATATTGTGAGTGAGACTGTGGGACTGTTCTCTATCTGTGTGTGTGTGAGACTGTGCGTGTATCTATGTGTGTGCATCACTGCGTTTGTGTGTGTTTCACTATCTTCCTGTCTCTCAGTCCCCCAGTCCCAGAATCTGCTTCTCTTTACACAGATGCTGCCTGTCCTGCTCAGTATTCCGGCATTGACTATTTCACAATCTGAGGAGTTGTGAATGCTGCGATCATCAGCGAACATCTCACCTATGGAGGGAAGGTCAGTGATGGAGCAGCTGAAGATGGTTGGGGCCTCGGACACTCACCCTGAGGAACTCCTGCAGTGATGTCCCGGGACTGAGAGGATCGGCTTTGAGATAATCGGCACATTGGGGGAAAGCTTGGAAAGCAGAGGATGCTGATTTAAGGTAAATGGCGACAGCGGCAACATGAGGCAATATCTGTGGCTTTGGAGTGATCCTTGTTGTACCCCACTATTAGCTGCTTGCCCTCCTGAATATCTCACTGTTACTCTCTGCATTACTATCTCACCCCTATCTCTCAGTGACTCTGCCTCTCTCCATCTCTCCGGGGAAATTATAATGGGGAGCAAAGAAATGGCAGAAGAATTGAACGTATACTTTGGTTCTGTCTTCACAAAAGAGGCACAGATAACCTGGCAGAAATGTTAGGGAACCAATGCTTTAGTGAGAGTGTGGAATTGAATTGAAGGAAATCAGGATTAGTAAGAAAATGGTGCTGGGGGAATGAATGGGGTTAAAGGCTGACAAATCCCCAGGGCCTGATAATCTACATCCCAGAGTATTAAAGGAAGCGGCGCTGGAAATATTGGATGCATTGCTGGTCATCTTCCAAAATTCTATAGACTCTGGAGCAGTTCCTACAGATTGGGGGGTGGCAAATGTAACCCCACTATTTAAAATAATCTTTTCACTTGCGTGTAATTTATCACAGAACACGGGCAGCATGGGCTTATCGAGAATGATGGGATAGTGTTGGGGTGGAGAAGTTATTCCTTCAAGTGGAAATCAGTGTAGTTTTGAAATGTGTTGAGGGTTTCTGCCTCTCTCCATTCAATCCTTCCCAACCTCTCTGCCGAGGCTCCTTCTCACTTTCTACCAGACAATTATTTGTGTTCGAGAGCGGGTGCAGAGGAGATTGAAATGAAACGGACAGACAGTTAACTCCAACACTGAGAAATGTGAAGTGATGCACTTTGGACAAAAAGTTGAGGAGAGAATCCATAAACCAACTGGGAACAAGTTAATTCATGTGCAGGTAAAGGGAAGCCTTTTATACCTCCATCAATCTGTGTCTCTCTCTTTTTCTCACTCTCTGTGTCTGTGTCTTCTGTCCATCTCTCCCTTTCTGGGAATCTGTGAAAAATATCCACAAATATCAGGCAGCCATTTAGCGTTTCTTCCCAGTGGCCATTTTGTGTGAACGCAGCACTGAGATATTTCTGACAGAGTTGTCTCTTCACCAAAGTAACGTTAGTATTTTAAATGTGACAGATACGCAGCTATGGAGACACAAACGAGGGCTGTATTACCAGGAATTTTGGAGTGTCAGGGACAATTTGATCCAAGTTGTCAGGAGAATAATGGAAACTGATAGCACAGAGAGAGAGAAATGTTTCTTGCTGGTTATCCACCTCCTCCAGTCCCACCATCCTCCCATATCTGTTTTCCTTTCATTCTGGCTCCGTGACCATCCACAATTTGAATCGTTTCCCCATTGGGAGCTGTGTCTTCATCTGCGTGGGCTCCAACTCTGGAATTCCTTCCCTGAACGTTTTACTCAAATGCATCCATGGGATGTGGGCCTGGCTGGTTCTGCCAGCGTTTACTCCTCGTCCCTAATTGCTCATGAACTGAGTGGCTTGCTAGGCCATTTCAAACAGCATCTCAGAGTCAATGACATTGCTGTGAGGCTGGAGTCACATGTAGGCCCGACCAGGTAAGGACGGCAGATTTCCTTCCCGAAAGGACATTAGTGAAGCAGATTGGTTTTCTCCATTTTAACACCTCCTTTTCCTCCAATTAAAATAGTCCATAAAAACCATCTGGCCAAACCTTTGGGACATGTGACCCTAAACTCTCCTGTGACTCGATGTCAAATTTCTCACATTAAGGCTACTGTGAAGCATCTTGGGATAATACTGTCCAAGGTACTATATAAATGCAAGTTGTTGTTGTGTGTGTCTGAGTGTCAGCTTCTGTCCATGTCCAGGACACTGCAGGTAACAGAGAATAATTCACTCTGGTCTGCGATTGTACATCTCGTGTGTGTCTCAGTGTCAGCTCTGAAACATGTACAGCAGAATCCCATCCTGTTTCTGTGTCTCTCTGCCTCTGTATCTGTATCTCTCCCTCTCGCTCCATCTCTCTCCCCATGACTGAAACAAACTAGAGTTTAAATCCCACACTGGGATGCTGTTCAATGTGAGTTCAGTTTCCCAGAAATAAAAATCCTCAATTAAAAATTCCTTTGACACAGCAGAGGGAACTTTTCTCAAAGTGAATTTGCGGCTGTATTGAATTTGAACCCAAGTTTTCAATATGGGGGTGGCACAGTGATGCAGGGGTTAGCACTGCTTCCTCACGGTGCCAGGGACCCGCCTTCGATTCCCAGCACGGGTCACTTTCTGACTGGAGTTTGAACGTCCTTCCCGTGTTTGTGTGGGTTTCCTCCGGGTACTCCGGTTTCATCCCACACTCCAAAGATAGAACAAAGAAAATTACAGCACGGGAACAGGTCTTTCGGCTCTCCAAGCCTGCACCGACCATGCTGCCTGACTGAACTAAAACCCCCTACCCTTCCGGGGACCATATCCCTCCATTCCCATCTTATTCATGTCTTTGTCAAGACGCCCTTGAAAAGTCACTATCGTATCCGTTTCCACTCCCTCCCCCGGCAACGAGTTCAAGGCACCCACCACCCTCTGTGTAAAAAAACTTTCCTCCCACATCTCCTTTAAACCTTGCCCCTCGCACCTTAAACCTCTGCCCCCGAGTAATAACTCTCCCACCCTGGGAAAAAGCTTCTGACTATCCACTCTGTTCATGCCCCTCATAATCTGGCAGACTTTTATCAGGTGTACAGGTTAGGTGGATTAGCAAGCTAAATTGTCCCTTCCTGTCAGGAGGATTAGCTGAGGTAAATGTATGGGATTATAGGGATGGGGCCTGGGTGGGATTGTGGTCAGTGCAGACTCGATGGGCCGAATGGCCTCCTGCACTGCAGGATTCTATGAACCC
This sequence comes from Mustelus asterias, assembly GCF_964213995.1. Taxonomy (NCBI): domain Eukaryota; kingdom Metazoa; phylum Chordata; class Chondrichthyes; order Carcharhiniformes; family Triakidae; genus Mustelus; species Mustelus asterias. The sequence goes on from NW_027592070.1 coordinate 40,300, forward strand.
TGTTCTGTATTTGGTTTGGGATTGTTTGTTGAAAAGTGCAGTTGAAGGGTTACTCTGTAATGCTGGAATTTAGGCTCGGGATGATTGGATCAAACACTTTAAGATAATAAGGGGAATGGAGAGGACTGATAAAGAACAACTTTTCCTGCTGGTTGGGGAGTCCAGGACTTGGGGACATTCGATTTCAAACAATGTTGAGGATTTTAGACTTGTCGGAGTGGAATTCAGAAACACTTTGCCACACCAGCTGTGATATTAGTTTGGAACTACCTTCTATAATTCGCAGTTGATGCTCAGTCGCTTATTAATGTTTAAATCTGAGGTTGATAGATGATATTTGTATACAGGAGAAGCAATTTAAAATCAATGGGTCAATGTTAAAATGGATGCAGGAACAGAGAGACCTGGGCTTTCAGTTCATTTTTACATCTTGAAGATTCAACCTGGTGCTCAGAATCTGTCAGTTGAATCTACTTTTCCCGCCTGATAAAGTGTCAACAATTGTGTTGGGGAATGTGACAAAAGGTGACATTCCTGCACAGTGGGGTTGGGAGGTTGTTTGAAAGGAGATTCAGATTGTATCAGAAAGCGTCAATTAGATTGTGTCTCGTTGCAGAAGGTGCATATTTCACAGGAAATGCCCCGAGATAAAGACTAGTTTCACCGATGTCTGAGTAACTTTCAAAGTCTGCAGACGCATGAAGGGGGCAGAGATATTGTAATATTCAGAGCAGGAGATGGGGGACAATCACAGAATTGAAGATGTGAGGCCATCTCCTGTTTCCGAATGTCAGTGTTTAGCTTTTAAACTTTAGTCCTGTGCTAATAATTCCAAGTTTGCTATCCCACACTTTGCTGTTGTGAATTAGAGTTGTGAATTTTCTGAAATTGGTTGTGTAATAAAACTCGGTGCAGGATGCAATGATTCCCATTCTGCCTGCTGCTGCAAAGCCCCCGTGTCTGTCTCAGTTTCATCGTATTTATCAATGATTTGAGATCCTAGAATCATAGAATCCCTGAAGGGCAGACCATTCGGCCCATCGAGTCTGCATCGACCACAATCCCACCCAGGCCCGATTCCCGTAACCCCATATATTTACCCTGTTAATCCCCTGACACTAAGGTCAATTTATCATGGCCAATCCACCTTACCCGCACATGTTTGGACTGTGGGAGGAAACTGGAGCACCCGGAGGAAACCCACGCAGACACTGGGAGAACTCTACACTGACAGCGAGCTGAGGCTGGAATTGAACCTGGGTTCTTGGCGCTGTGCTAACTACTGTGCCACCATGCCGTTCATCATAGATTCCCTAAAGTGCAGAAGGAGGTCCTTTGGCCCATCAAGCCTGCCCCCAACAACAAGACCACCCGGGCCTGAATCCCCCTAACAATAAGGGGCAATTGAGCACGGCCAATTAACCTCACCCGCACATCTTTGGAGTGTGGGAGGAAACCGGAGCACCCGGAGGAAACCCACGCAGACACTGGGAGAACGTACAAACTCCACACAGACAGTCACCCGAGGCTGGAATTGAACGTGGGTCCTTGGTGCTGTGGCGGAGCAGTGCTAACCACTGTGCCATCATGTCGCCCGGTGATGAGACAGAAAGTTTGCTACATTTCACAGAAATAGGCAGCATTTTAAGTCTGAAAGCCAGAAGCTTCAAATGGCAAAGAGGTATTCCACTGCATAAGAGGCCATTCAGCTCATTGAGTCTGCACAGACTTGATGACAGAGTATCTTACCCAGGCCCTCACCCCAGCCCTATCCCCATAACCCCATTGCTAATCCATCTAATCTATATATCTTGCGAGTGTGGAAGGTAACCAGAGCACCCGGAGGAAACCCACGCAGACACGGGGAGAATGTGCAAACTCCACACAGTCACCCGAGGCTGGAATTGAACCCGGATCCCTGGCGCTGTGAGGCAGCAGTACGAACCACTGTGCCACCATGCTGCCCTAAAGTAAAATGTCTTAACTGAATGGTTCAAAGAGTGAAAGATGGATTTCATTGGAGACAATTGTGTGGTCACCCACTTTAAAAAGGATAGAACAGATTGCTTTATGAATGGGGAAAGGCTGGAAAGAGTGGAGGCCCAAAGAGACTTGGGGCGGTCACATCAACATAGAAAATAGGAGGAGGCCATTCAGCCCTTCGAGCCTGACCCACCATTCAACGCTATCATGGCCGATCCTCTGTCTCAATGCCATACCCCAGCGGTCTCCCCATACACCTCAACACCTTTAGAGTGTAGAATTCTATCTCTTTCCTTGTTAAATATATTCAGTGACTTGGTCTCCACAGCTTTCTGTGGGAGAGAATTCCACAGGTTCACCACCCTCTGAGTGAAGAGGTTTCCTCTCATCTCAGTCCCAATTGGCCCCCCCGTATCCTGAGACTGTGACCCCTTGTTCCAGACACCCCCAGCCGGAGGAAACAATATCCCTGTATCCAGCCTGTCCAGCACTGTCAGAATTTTATACCTTTCAATTAGATCCCCGCTCACTCTTCTACATTCCAGTGAATACAGGCCCAGCCGACCCAATCTCCCCTCAGACATCAATGCTGCCATCCCAGGAATCAGTCTGGTGAACATTCACTGCTCTCCCTCTGTGGCAAGTACATCCTTCCTCAGATAAGGAGAGGAACACTGTACACAAGACTCCAGGTGTGGTCTCACCGAGGCTCTGTCCAGCTGCAGTAAGACATCCTTGCTCTTCTACTCCAATCCTCTTGCAATGAAGGCCAACATGGGTGGCACAGTAGTTAGCTCTGCTGCCTCACAGTGCAACGGACCCGGGTTCAATTTTGGTCTCGGGTCACTGCCTGTGTGGAGTTTGCACGTTCTCCCCGTGTCTGCGTGGGTTTCCTCCGGGTGGTCCGGTTTGCTCCCACACTCCAAAGATGCGCGCGTTAGGTTGATTGGCCGTGATAAATTGCCCCTTAATGCCAGGGAGATTAGGATATTGTGAGTGAGACTGTGGGACTGTTCTCTATCTGTGTGTGTGTGACTATCTTCCTGTCTCTCAGTCCCCCCAGTCCCAGAATCTGCTTCTCTTTACACAGATGCTGCCTGTCCTGCTCAGTATTCCGGCATTGACTATTTCACAATCTGAGGAGTTGTGAATGGTGCGATCATCAGCGAACATCTCACCTATGGAGGGAAGGTCAGTGATGGAGCAGCTGAAGATGGTTGGGGCCTCGGACACTCACCCTGAGGAACTCCTGCAGTGATGTCCCGGGACTGAGAGGATCGGCTTTGAGATAATCGGCACATTGGGGGAAAGCTTGGAAAGCAGAGGATGCTGATTTAAGGTAAATGGCGACAGCGGCAACATGAGGCAATATCTGTGGCTTTGGAGTGATCCTTGTTGTACCCCACTATTAGCTGCTTGCCCTCCTGAATATCTCACTGTTACTCTCTGCATTACTATCTCATCCCTATCTCTCAGTGACTCTGCCTCTCTCCATCTCTCCGGGGAAATTATAATGGGGAGCAAAGAAATGGCAGAAGAATTGAACATATACTTTGGTTCTGTCTTCACAAAAGAGGCACAGATAACCTGGCAGAAATGTTAGGGAACCAATGGTTTAGTGAGAGTGTGGAATTGAATTGAAGGAAATCAGTATTAGTAAGAAAATGATGCTGGGGGAATGAATGGGGTTAAAGGCTGACAAATCCCCAGGGCCTGATAATCTACATCCCAGAGTATTAAAGGAAGCGGCGCTGGAAATATTGGATGCATTGCTGGTCATCTTCCAAAATTCTATAGACTCTGGAGCAGTTCCTACAGATTGGGGGGTGGCAAATGTAACCCCACTATTTAAAATAATCTTTTCACTTGCGTGTAATTTATCACAGAACACGGGCAGCATGGGCTTATCGAGAATGACGGGATAGTGTTGGGGTGGAGAAGTTATTCCTTCAAGTGGAAATCAGTGTAGTTTTGAAATGTGTTGAGGGTTTCTGCCTCTCCCCATTCAATCCTTCTTCACCCTGTCAACGTTGTTCATAATTCTGAACACCTCGATAAGGTCACTTTTTAATCTTCTCTGCTCCAAGGAGAATAAGGCCATTTTCTCTCATCTTTCCTTGGATCTAAAATTTCTCATTCCTGGAATCATTCGAGTGAATCTCCTTTGCACTCTCTCTCTCTCTCTCTCTGCCTCTCTCGAGGACTTTAACGTCCTTCCTTAAATATGGTGCCCAGAACTGATCACAGTGCTCCGAATGTGATCTGTCCAATGATTTGTAGAGTTGTAGCATCACTCCCTTGCTTTTATACTCTATGCCTCTCTTTATAAACCCAAGGATCCTATCAGGCTTCTTAACAACTGTTTCATCTTGCCTGGCCACCTTCAGAGAATGAATCACTTGAAACCCAAGGCCCATCTGCTCCTGTAGTCCCCTCAACGTTGTACCATTGAGTCTGTATCATCTCCCCATGTTTCTTCCACCTAAATGCATTCCCTCCCATTTCGCTGCATTGAAATTCATCTGCCAGGTGTCTGCCCATTTGGCCAACTTGTCCATGTCCCTCTGAAGTCGCTCAGTGTCATCCTCACAATTCACTCTTCTCCCGAGCTCAGCATCATCTGCAAATTTGGAGATTGTGCGTTCAACCGCCGTCGCTAAGCTGTTAATATAAATCAGAAAAGGCAAGGATCCCAACACTGATCCCTGGGGAACACCACTTTCAACTCGTCCTCCCCTCTGTTTCCTATCTCTTACCAAACTTTTAATCCATGCTGCCAAGGACTCATCCATCCCAAATATTTCTCATTTGCTGATTTGCATGTTAGTGGAGCGGTGTAAAAGGCATGCGGAACGCTTGCCTTTTTCAGTCGAGGCATAGATTATAAAAGCAGGGTAGACATGTTGGAGCTGTATAAAACTTTGGTGAGGCCACAGCTGGAGTACTGTGTGCGGTTCTGGTCGCCACATTATAGGAAGGGTGTGAATGCACTGGACAGGATGCAGAGGAGATTCACCAGGATGCATCTGAGCTGGAGTGTTTCAGCTATGAAGAGAGCTGTGGGCCACACGGTGGCACAGTTGTTATCACTGCTGCATCACAGCGCCAGGGACCCAGGTTCGATTCCCGGCTCAGGTCACTGTCTGTGTGAAGTCTGCACGTTCTCTCCGTGTCTGCGTGGCTTTCCTCTGGGCGCTGCGGTTTCCTCCCAGTGCGAATGATGTGCTGGTTAGGGTGCATTGGCCGTGGTAAATTTTCTCTCAGTGTAACCGAACACCAGAGTGTGGCATCTGGGGAATTATCACCGTAACTTCACAGTGTTAATGCAAGCCTACTTGTGACACTAATAAACAAAATTAAAAATGAGATGTTGAGTAGGCTTGTGTTGTATTCATTGGAGCAGAGAAGACTGGGGGGGCGACCTGATTGAGGTGGACAAGATTATGAGAGACATGAAGAGTGTGGATCGGGAGCAGCTGTTCCCCTTAGTTGAAGGGTCAGTCACGAGGGGACATAGGTTCAAGGTGAGGGGCAGGGGGTTTGGGGGGGATGTGAGGAAAATCTGTTTTACCCACAGGGTGGTGACAGTCTGGAATGCGCTGCCTGGGAGGTTGGCAGAGGCAAGTTGCCTCACATCCTTTAAAAAGTAGCTGGATAAGCACTTGGCACATCATCACATTCAGGGCTATGGGCCAAGTGCTGGTAAATGGGGTGAGGTCGGTATGTTAGGTGGTCCTCACGTGTCGGTGCAGACTCGATGGGCCGAAGGGTCTCTTCTGCACTGTATGAATCTGTGATGAGGAAATGTTTTTAACGTAGTGACTGCTGGTATCTGGAATGTTCTGCCTTGATTCGCTGTAAGGATTCGCATTCCAACCATTATTCATGTAAATTGAGTCTGTGTCTTTATCTGCCCTGTTGTGAACAGAATTCCCACTCACCTGAAGAAGGGGCTTGGAGCTCCGAAAGCTTGTGTGGCTTTTGCTACCAAATAAAGCTGTTGGACTTTAAGCTGGTGTTGTTAAACTTCTTACTGTGTTTACCCCAGTCCAACGCCGGCATCTCCACATCATGTTCTGCCTGAGTCAGAGGTGGGAGAAGATTCCATCAAGAGGAAATTGAATGGGAAGTTAAAGGGAAAATATTGACAGGGTTACGGGGAGAGGGTGGAGGATTGGGAATAGTGAAACTGCTCTTGCAGTGTGTCGGTCCAGGCTCGACGGGCTGAATGGCCTCCTGTGCTGTCCCCAATCTATGATTCACACACAAGTTAACTTCTCAGTGTCTATTAGGCCCCACTCGTTCCTCCATGATCAGTTCCAGCATTTCAAGTTCAGATCCCAGTACTTTTTAGTTGGGGCATTGAGGAGTAAAACAGAAATAGGAATGAGAGTGTCGGTGCGCTTATGTTTTTGTATTTCTTTGTGTGTGTGTGTGTGTGTGTGTGTGAGAGAGAGAGAGAGACAGTTTCTAAGTGTGTGCAAGTGTCTATTTCAATGTGTGTTTCTGTGTGTGTGATTGTGTTTCTCTGTGTGTTTCTGTGTGTGTGATTGTGTTTCTCTGCGTGTGTCTGTGAGTGAGTGTGTGCCTGTGTGTGTGTGTCTCTCTCTGTGTCTTTGTGCATGTGTGTCTGTGAGTGTGTGTTTGTGTCTCTCTGCGTGTGTGCGTGTGTGTCCGTGAGTGTGTGTTTGTGTCTCTCTGCGTGTGTGCGTGTGTGTCCGTGAGTGTGTGTTTGTGTCTGTGTGTGTGTGTGTCCGTGAGTGTCTGTGTGTCTCTCTCTTTGTCAGTGTGTGTGTGTCTCTGAGTGTGTGTGTGTGTGTGTGTGTGTGTCTGTATCTCTGTGAGTGCGTGTGCGTCTGTGTGTGTGTGTTTGTCATGATCTGTTTGAGTGGTGGAGCAGGCTCGATGGGTCAAATGGCCTCTAACTGCACATATTTGAGATTCAAATACATTGACACACATGCATGCTGACACTCACACACACACACACACACACAGAGACACACACAGACACACACACACAGACACACACACACACACACAGACACACACACACAGAGACACACAGACACACACATACACGCACAGACACACAGACAGACACACACACAGACAGACACACACACAGACACACACACACACAGACACACACACACAGACACACACACACAGACACAGACACACACAGACACACACACACACACAGGCACAGAGACACACAAACGCACAGACACACACACACAGACACACACACACAGACACAGAGACACACACACACAGACACACACAGACACACACACACACAGACACACACACACCGACACACGCACACACAGACACACACACAGACACACACACAGACACACACACACAGTGAAATATATACACAGTATTGACATATTTATTGACCATTTAATGTGACTGAATGCTACACATCCTGGTTTGCCAATGACACAAAACATTCGACAGCATTGTAAGCAGCATCGCTGGAAACATCAGATTGCAAAGAGTTATTCATATTTTGTACATGGACATACTGGTGGAGAGGTTTCAGTGCAGGGAAATGTAATTTGACACAACTTAGATTTAAAAGGGATAGAACAGCGTACTTTAATAAATGATGAAATGACAGAAACAGTGGAAGCTCCAAATGTCCAGATATTTCACAGCTGAATTCACACAATACACACAGCAATGGATCTGATATTGTGGAATTGTTGTAAATGTGGTTAATCTCAGTACGGAGGCTGTCTTCATGTTACAATGTTAATCTGATCACTCTCATCAAAACAGACTCAACATTTCTGTACAATGTGAGTGAATCATCAGCTCAAATAGTTCAGGTTCAGTGTTTAAAATAACCAGTCACTTTTCTGTGGCTGCTTTGGGAATGTCAGTGGAATGTAGTTCACAGTAAAGTGCGAACAATTGTATTGGGGAATAATTGGAAGCAGTTTCCATTGAGAGCTTCCTGCATTCTGGAAATGTGTGTGATCCATTCAGAGATAGGAAATGGACGGATGAATAAAGATGCAGTTTGTTGTGAATTACATGAGATTGTCTGCCTTGAAGATTCACAAGTTCCATGTGCTGAGAGAAAGGAATGATTAAACAATGTCTATAATTCAAATCCTTCAGACAAGTGAAAAAGCAGGAGAACAACTGAATCCACAAACGCTGCCACAGACAGTATTCGAAGCTTCAACTTCATGTTTGAATGTGAAGGGCTGATTGAAATAAACAGGAGGCCACACTGGGATGCTGAGCAATTTGATTCCTGTTTTTCCTAAACTTCAAAATAAAAATCTGTGATGAAACATTCCTTGGACAGAGCAGAGGGAGTTTTACTCTGTATTTAGCCCATTACAGTATTTGTGTTGGGAACATTTGATGAACAGTGCAGATTAAACATTATTCTTAACCGCTGGAATTTAAGTTGGGGGCTGATTTAATCAAACATTGAAAATAATGAGGGAAAGGGAGAGGCTGATAAAGAACACGTTTTTCTGCTGGCTGGGAACTCCAGGATTTGGGAATATTTGAATGTTAGCCTCAGTTTAGAATTTTAGAATTGTAGAAATGGAAACATTGCCAGATGTGGTGTGGAGTTAGTTTGAAACAATCTTCTGCAAATGGCTATTGATGCTCAGTCACTTGTTATTATTTTAAACCTGGGGTTGATAGATTTTTCTTCATCCAAGGGGTTAAGAGACAGAGAGTTAGATCACAGATCAGCCAGGATCTTATTGAATATTGGAACAGGCTTTCAGGAAGATTGTTCCAGATTCCAAACACCCTCTTGATGAAGTGCTTTTTCTCACTTTACTTCTGATCCATTTCCCCATCATTTAGAAACTGTGCCCTCTAGTTCATGACCATCTCTTGAGAGGGAAGAGTTTCTCACTCTTTAACCTGTTGATAACCCTTAGGATCTTGAATCTCTCTCTCAAGTCTCACCTCAGCCTTCTTTTCTCCAAGGAAAACAGTCCCAACCTCTCCAATCTACCCTCGTAGCTACGGATCTTATTCCCTGGAATCATTCTTGTGAATCTCCTCTGCACTCTCTCCAATGTCTTCACATCCCTCCTCAAGTACGGTGCCCAGAACTGGGCACAGTCTCCAGATGAGGCTTAACGAGTGTCTTATACAAGTTCAATATGAACTCCTTACTCTTGTCCTCAATTCCTCCATTAATAAAAGCTGGGATACCATATACTTCATTTACTGCTCTGTCAAAGTGCCCTGCCACCTTCACTGACGTATGTACATATTAGAATCATAGAATCCTACAGTGCAGAAGGAGGCCATACAGCCCATCGAGCCTGCGCTGACAACATTCCCACCCAGGCCCTATCCCCGTGATGCAACGTATTTACCCTGATAATACTGGCATGGATTGAGAAATGGTTAACGGACAGAAAACAGAGCTTAGGTACAAATGGGTCATTTTCAGGGTGCCAGGCTGTGACCAGCGGCTTATCACAAGGATCAGTCCGCGGGAGCCCAGCGATTCACAATCCATATCATTGATTTGGACGTTTGGGATCAAATGTAATATTTCCGAGTTTGCAGATGACATGAAAGCAGGTGGAAGTGTGAGTTGTGAGGAGGATGTAGACTCTTCAAGGGGATGTGGGAGAGGCTGAATTAGTGGTGAAACCACACACGGAGTGTTGTGGACAGTTTTATCCTCTTACCTAAGGAAAGACATTCTTGTCCGAGAGGGACTTCAATGACATTTCACTGCATTAATTCCTGGGATGGAGGGATTGTCCTCTGAGGAAAGAAAATGGACTTTTACTTTATGCACTTGAGAAGCATGAGAGGTGACCTCATTCAAACTTGGACAATTCTTACAGGGCTCAGCAGGGTCGAGTCATAGAGGTTTACAGCATGGAAACGCGCTTGGGCCCAACTTGTCCATGCCGCCCAGTTTTTACCATTAAGCTAATCACAATTGCCTGTGTTTCGCCCATATCCCTCTATACCAATCTTACCCATGTAACTGTCTCAATGCTTTTTAAAACATAAAATTGTACCCGCCCCTGCTACTGCCCCTGGCAGCTCATTCCAGACACTCACCACCCTCTGTGTGAAAAGAATTGCCCTCTGGACCCTTTTGTATCTCTCCCCTCTCACCTTAAACCTATGCCCTCTAGTTTTAGACTCCCCTACCTTTGGGAGAAGATATTGACTACCTCGCTGATCTATGCCCCTCATTATTTTATAGACCTCTATAAAATCTCCCCTCAGTCTTCTACGCTACAGGGAAAAAAGTCCCAGTCTGTGCAACCTCTCCTTAAAACCCAAACCATCATGTCCCGGTAGCATCCAAGTAAATCTTTTTTGCACTCTTTCTAGTTTAATAATATCCATTCTAAAATAGGGTGACCAGAACTGTACACAGTATTCCAAGCGTGGCCTTAACAATGTCTTGTACAACTTCAACAAGACGTCCCAACTCCTGTATTCAATGTTCTGACCAATGAAACCAAGCATGCTGAATGCCTTCTTCACCACTCTGCCCACCTGTGACTCCACTGTCAAGAAGGTATGAACATGTACCCCGAGATCTCTTTGTTCTATAACTCTCCCCAACCCCCAAACATGAGCTGAGTAGATACAGGAAGGATGTTTCCCCCGGCTGGGGGTGGTGGGGGGGGGGGGGGGGGGGGGGTGGTGTGGGGGGGGGGAGGAGTGGTGTCTAGAACCATGGCATAGTCGCAGAGTAAGGGGGCAGGACATTTAGGACTGAGATAAGGACATAAGAAATAGGAGCAGGAGGAGTACATCTAGCCCCTCGAGCTTGCCCCGCCATTCAATAAGATCATGGCTGATCTGATGTGGATCAGTTCCACTTACCCTCCTGATCCCCATAACCCCTAATTCCCTTACCGATCAGGAATCCATCTCTCCGTGATTTAAACATATTCAACGAGGTAGCCTCCACCACTTCAGTGGGCAGAGAATTCCTGAGATTCACCACCCTCTGAGAGAAGAAGTTCCTCCTCAACTCTGTCCTAAACTGACCCCCCTTTATTTTGAGGCTGTGCCCTCTAGTTCTAGCTTCCTTTCTAAGTGGAAAGAATCTCTCCACCTCGACCCTATCCAGCCCCTTCATTATCTTATAGGTCTCTATTAGATCCCCCCTCAGCCTTCTAAATTCCAAGGAGTACAAACCCAATCTGCTCAGTCTCTCCTGATAATCAACACCCCTCATCTCTGGTATCAACCTGGTGAACCTTCTCTGCACTCCCTCCAAGGCCAATATATCCTTCCGCAAATAAGGGGACCAAAACTGCACACAGTATTCCAGCTGCGGCCTCACCAATGCCCTGTACAGATGCAGCAAGACATCTCTGCTTTTATATTCTATCCCCCTTGCGATATAGGCCAACATCCCGTTTGCCTTCTTGATCACCTGTTGCACCTGCAGACTGGGTTTTTGCGTCTCATGCACAAGGACCCCCAGGTCCCTCTGCACAGCAGCAGGTTGTAATTTCTTTCCATTTAGATAATAATCCAATTTGCTATTATTTCCTCCAAAGTGAATAACCTCGCATTTGTCAACGTTATACTCCATCTGCCAGATCCTCGCCCACTCACTCAGCCTGTCCAAATCTCTCCGCAGACCTTCTACGCCCTCCACACGATTCACTTTTCCACTTATCTTTGTGTCGTCTGCAAACTTTGTTACCCGACACTCAGCCCCCTCCTCCAGATCGTCTATATAAATGGTAAAAAGTTGAGGCCCCAGTACCGATCCCTGCGGCACGCCACTAGTTACCATCCGCCAACCAGAAAAGCACCCATTTATTCCGACTCTCTGCTTTCTGTGAGGAGGAATTTCTTCCCTCAGAGTCATAGAGTGGTACAGTGAAGAAAAGGCCCTTCGACCCATTGAGTCTGCACCAACAGTAACTACCACTAAAGTTGTGCTAATCCAATTTTCCATCTCTTGTACCATATCTTTGAATGTTGTGATGTTTCATAAGAACATAAGAAATAGGAGCAGGAGTAGGCCATCTAGCCCCTCGAGCCTGCCCCGCCATTCAATAAGATCATGGCTGATCTGAGTGAATGTGTAATGTTTCAAGTGCTCATCCAAATGGTTTTGAAAGGTTGTAAGGTTTCCGACCTCCGCTGCCTTCCCAGGCAGTACATTCCTGATTCCCATCACCCTCTGAGTGAATGTTTTTCTCAACTCTCCTCTGAATCTCCTGCCCTTTGCCCTAAAACTATGTCCCCTCATGATTGACCCCTCAACCAAGGGGAACAGCTGTTTCATATTCACCCTGTCCATACCCCCCATAATCTTACACACCTCAATCAGCCTTCTCTGCTCTAAAGAAAACAATCCAAACCTATCCAGTCTCTCCTCATAGCTCAAATACTCCATCCCAGGCAACTTGCTGCTGAGCCTCCTCTGTACCCCCTCCAGTGCTATCATATCCTTCCTCTGGTGTGGTGACCAGATCTGCACACGGTACTCCAGCAGTGGCCTAACCAACACTCTGTACAACTCCAACATTAACTCTTTGCTCTTCTACTCTGCGCCATGACTGATAAAAGCAAGTGTCTCATCTGCCTTCTTTACCACTTGATTCACCTGCTCTGCTGCCTCCAGGGATCTGTGAAGGAGTTCTAAAGGAGATAGCTGAAGAAATAGTGGAGGCGTTAGTTATGATCTTTCAAAAGTCACTGGAGTCAGGGAAAGTCCCAGAGGATTGGAAAATCGCTGTTGTAACCCCACTGTTCAAGAAGGGAACAAGAAAAAAGATGGAAAATTATAGGCCAATTAGCCTAACCTCAGTTGTTGGCAAAATTCTAGAATCCATCGTTAAGGATGAGATTTCTAAATTCTTGGAAGTGCAGGGTCGGATTAAGACAAGTCAGCATGGATTTAGTAAGGGGAGGTCGTGCCTGACAAACCTGTTAGAGTTCTTTGAAGAGATAACAAATAGGTTAGACCAAGGAGAGCCAATGGATGTTATCTATCTTGACTTCCAAAAGGCCTTTGACAAGGTGCCTCACGGGAGACTGCTGAGTAAAATAAGGGCCCATGGTATTCGAGGCAAGGTACTAACATGGATTGACGATTGGCTGTCAGACAGAAGGCAGAGAGTTGGGATAAAAGGTTCTTTCTCAGAATGGCAACCGGTGACAAGTGGTGTCCCGCAGGGTTCAGTGTTGGGGCCACAGCTGTTCTCTTTATATATTAACGATCTAGATGACGGGACTGGGAGCATTCTGGCCAAGTTTGCCGATGATACAAAGATAGGTGGAGGGGCAGGTAGTATTGAGGAGGTGGGGAGGCTGCAGAAAGATTTAGACAGTTTAGGAGAGTGGTCCAAGAAGTGGCTGATGAAATTCAACGTGGGCAAGTGCGAGGTCGTACACTTTGGAAAAAAGAATAGAGGCATGGACTATTTTCTAAACGGTGACAAAATTCATAATGCTAAAGTGCAAAGGGACTTGGGAGTCCTAGTCCAGGATTCTCTAAAGGTAAACTTGCAGGTTGAGTCCGTAATTAAGAAAGCAAATGTAATGTTGTCATTTATCTCAAGAGGCTTGGAATACAAAAGCAGGGATGTACTTCTGAGGCTTTATAAAGCACTGGTTAGGCCCCATTTGGAGTACTGTGAGCAATTTTGGGCCCCACACCTCAGGAAGGACATACTGGCACTGGAGCGGGTCCAGCGGAGATTCACACGGATGATCCCAGGAATGGTAGGCCTGACATACGATGAACGTCTGAGGATCGTGGGATTATATTCATTGGAGTTTAGGAGGTTGAGGGGAGATCTGATAGAAACTTACAAGATAATGAACGGCTTAGATAGGATGGACGTAGGGAAGTTGTTTCCATTAACAGGGGAGACTAGGACGCGGGGGCACAGCCTTAGAATAAAAGGGAGTCACTTTAGAACAGAGATGAGGAGAAATTTCTTCAGCCAGAGAGTGGTGGGTCTGTGGAATTCATTGCCACAGAGGGCTGTGGAGGCCGAGACGTTGAGCGTCTTCAAGACAGAAATTGATAAATTCTTGATTTCTCGAGGAATTAAGGGCTATGGGGAGAGAGCGGGTAAATGGAGTTGAAATCAACCATGATTGAATGGTGGAGTGGACTCGATGGGCCGAATGGCCTTACTTCCGCTCCTATGTCTTATGGTCTTATGGTCTTATGAATAATTGCCCAAGATCCATATGTTCCTCTGAGCTCCCCAGTGTCCTGCAACTCATTAAATACTCCCTTGCCTTGTTACTGCTTCCAAAGTGCATCACCTCGCACCTATCAGGGTCAAAAACCATCTGCCACTGCTCTGCCTATCTGACCAACCCAGCGATATCTTCCTGTAACCTACAACCTTCTTCACTATTAACCATCCTACCAATCTTGGTGTCATCTGGAACCTTGCTTATCATTGCCCCCACATTATCATCTGTCTCATTTATGTGTAACAATAATAAGCCCCCCAGCACGGAGCCTTGTGGTGCACCACTGGACACCGGCCTCCAGCCACTCAAACAGCCTTCCAACACCACCCTTTGTGTCCAATTACTAAACCAGTTTCCGATCCATCTCGCCAGGTTTTCCTGAATACCATGTGCTTCCAGGATGGTGAATCTTTGGAATTCCCTATCCCAGAGGGCTGTGGAGGCTCAGTCATCGTTCACAGACTGAGATGGATCGGTTTCTACAGATTAAACATATTGCAAAGTTTCACCCGATTGCCCGCCCCCCGATTGCCCGCCCCCCGATTGCCCGCCCCCGGATTGCCCGCCCCCCGATTGCCCGCCCCCCGATTGCCCGCCCCCGATTGCCCGCCCCCGAATTGCCCGCCCCGATTGCCCGCCCCCCGATTGCCCGCCCCCCGATTGCCCGCCCCCGAATTGCCCCCCCCCCAATTGCCCGCCCCCCAATTGCCCGCCCCCCAATTGCCCGCCCCCGAATTGCCCGCCCCCGATTGCCCGCCCCCCGATTGCCCGCCCCCGGATTGCCCGCCCCCGGATTGCCCGCCCCCCGATTGCCCACCCCCCGATTGCCCGCCCCCCCCGATTGCCCGCCCCCCGATTGCCCGCCCCCGAATTGCCCGCCCCCGATTGCCCGCCCCCCGATTGCCCGCCCCCGGATTGCCCGCCCCCCGATTGCCCGCCCCCCCCGATTGCCCGCCCCCGAATTGCCCGCCCCCGAATTGCCCGCCCCCGATTTGCCCGCCCCCGAATTGCCCCGCCCCCGAATCCCACTCTAATCACCCCCCCACTCACTCTCTCTCAGGAACTCGCCGCCAAAGCCCTCTGAGCCACTCCCAATCCTTCTCAACCCGCTGCCCTCAATCTCCACTAATTCCCCCCCAAAACTCCCCTTTCCCCCACCTGATTCCCTGTCCCTCTGCCCGATCTGCTTCAATCCGACTCTGTAAGCACCCCCTCCCCCCGCTCAATCTCTCTGACACCCACTGCCAATCTGACTCTCAGCCCCCTGAATCCTCCAAGTTCCTGCCCCAAATCCTCAGCCCCCCCCCAAAGGCTCCCTTTGCCCCCCCTGCCAAAATCAAGCCACCCAATCCTTCCTCAGTCCTCCCCACCCCTGAATCCCTCTGAGTCACCCCCCCACTCCGAATCGCTCGACACCCCCCCCAATTCTAACCCTGATGCAAGGCCCCACCCTAAATCCCTCTCTGAATTTCCCCCCTCCCAAATCCCTATAAATCCACCCCGCCCTCAATCCCTTTCCCTCCACCCCGACTCGCCCCCCCGCCATCTCCCTCTGACTCCCTACCCCATCCAGACCCTCCCCAGATTCTAAGCCCCTGAGATTCCTCTGGAATCCCCCCTGAATGTCTCCCGAGATCGCACCCACCCTCGCCACATTCCTCTGCCCCCGAATCCTGCTCCCTCTCCAATCCCACCCCTTCAATCTGTCTGAGCACCAAACCATGTCTTTTAATCCCCGTAAACCCCCCAATCCCTCCTGTATCCCTCAGAACCCCAGAAATTCCCCTCTGAGCCCCCTCTTCCCAAATCCCCCTCAATTCCCCCCGATTCCCTCCCTCTCAGCCCCGCTAAATCCCAAAGTCCCCATGAGACCCTTAAATCCCCCTGAATCCCTCTAATTCCCGACCACAATCCCTGAGTCTACCCCTACATCCCTCTCCACTCTCCCCCTTTAATCCCCCTCAATCCCCCCCCCACTCCAGCCAAATCTGTCGTCCCTCCTCACAATCCCTCTAAATCTCCCGATCCTTCCCTCTGAGCCCCGTATCCCTCTAAGTTCCCCTCTTTCCCCCCCCGCCCCTCTCAACCTGGCAAATTCCCACTCCCTCCCTGTGAACAGCCTCTGGACTGACAGATCCCCCCCTTTCTAATTAGTACCCCCCCCCCCCTCCGCGTGTCCATCCCCGTCCACCACCCCCCTGTAAACAGCTCCTGGTGGAGTTGGATGTGGAAACTCTGCCCATTTAAAACATTAACGTTCAAATGACTAATTCCCTTGACACTGAGCAGCCTGTGTTATAACATCCCCCACCCCCATCCTGTACAACAGACCCCCTGTCTGATTCCCCCTCCCCCCTCCTCCATTGCCCCCTTTCTCTGATAACCCCTGACTCTGGTCAGCCCTTTCAGCAGTGCTGAATCCCTCTGAATTGCCCCCGATTCCCTCCCTCTGCGTTCCTGGGCCCTTGCTGCTTGTGAACAGCAAACCCGTGATCTGGCCCGTCCCCCACGAGAGAGCAGAGAGAGAGAGAGATATATAAGAGACAGAGAAGTAGAGATATGGAGATAGAGAGAATGCTGCTGTAATTCAGACAGAATGATTCACAGAGAGGGGGAAGCAGAGATCAGAGAGATGGAGATGGGGAGGATGCGACTGTAATTCAGACTGATTCACAGAGAAGGAAGCAGAGATCAGAGAGAGGGGGAAGCAGATAGAGAGAGGGAAGCGATAGAGAGAGAGATAAGAGACAAATAAAAGCAGAGTTAATGTTAAAATTTTATTTGTTAATCACAAGTAGGCTTACATTAACACTGCAATGAAGTTATTGTGAAAAGATATAGAGATGGGGAGTGAGAGAGAATGCTGCTGTACTTCAGACAGAATGAGTCACAGAGAGGGAGCAGAGATAGACAGAGGGGGGAGCAGAGATAGAGAGAGAGAGACGGAGAGGAGGCTGCTGTGATTGAGATAAAATGATCCACAGAGAGAGAGAGAGAGACGGAGAGGCTGAGATACAAAGTGAGATGTCGAGATAAATAGAAAGTGGGGCTTTGGCAAGACAGAGTGACAAAGTTTCAGAGAGAGAGTGAAAGATAGAGAGAAGGAGAGAAAAAGGGAAAGATGCTGCCATTGTGAGAGGCTGAGGTATAAAGGATGGGGAGAGACCGGGATTGGAAAGATGTGGAGAAACAGTTCTGAGGATGGGGGAGTTGCACAGACAGAGCTTCAGGGAGAGGGATTGAAATCTGTGGGATTACATTGGAGCAGGGATCACTGGGAATGCCCCCTCCCCCTGACACACAGACCACTAACCCTCCGTGTAAAAGCCCCACCAGTCTATCTGTGAATAAAAATGAACGACAAAGACACGGGGACTTTTATTAATATTTTTCTCTCTGGTTATAGCTCTTGTCCGAGGATTCCTCACGGCAAAACTATTCGCTCTCTGCATCGCCAAAGTTTCCAAAGGAATTCTCCTTGGAAGAGAGAAAGAGAAAATAAAGTGAAATTTGATTAAACACAAAACAAAAGCTGATTATAAACAATAAAAGGCACAGCAAGATCCCAGGACTTGCTGAAATTCACAATCTCACTGGGGGGGGTGGGGGAAACATTCATTTTCACCTCCTCATTATTAAACCCTGACAAAATGGGAACAAGTTTCAAATGCAATGAACTTCCAACTGCCTCCTGACTGTCCCGATATTGAATTTATTAAACACATCAAAGCATTCTGGGGGCTTTACTCCAGAGACAGGCCAGTGAATAAACACAGGAGGCCCCAATGAAGTTCCCACTTCTGTCAGTCACCTCTCTCCCCCCCCCCCCCTCTGTTTCTCCCTCTCCGTCTCCTACACACTTCCCCCAGATCTATATCTGTCCAATACCCCGTCTCTGGATAACCTGTCCTGATCTCTGCTCTGTTTCTCTCTCTCGAGGTGAAGCAGGATTGAAATGCTCTCTCTAAGTTTCTGTCTGACCGTTTAAAATAAAACTCACAATCAAAAGGGAAATGAGAGGGGGGCGGGGGGGCAGGAAAATCCACAATCCCACCCTGAAGCGGCTGCTTCACATTTTATTGAACCATTGAATTCAGCCACTTAAACCCTGTTGGGGAATTAAGCGAATGCAAAAGTGCTGCTGAGATTTAGGCCGTGAAGTGCGGCCTAGTCACAGAGGCTGCATTATTCCTCAGGTGGAAAGAACAAACCCCCCTCTCTCCCACCCCCCAGTTAAACAGAACAATCTTCTCCATCCACACCCACAAATCCCAGCGCCCTGTCTAAAAACACAAGCAGGACTCTGGGATTGAGAACAAGCCTTTCCCCCAGGCTCAGGAATTTGAATTTCAGCTCCCTCTCCCTCCTGAGTGCTTCACAGTGAGAGGGAGAGAGACTGGGAATGCTGCAATCAGGATCCCACAGGGAGTCCCACACTGCAGGAGGACACCTCCCCCCCCCCCAGAGCCTCTGTCTCTATCCCCCTACCCCCCTCCACTGAGCACCCAACACTCCCCACCCCTTCTCTGTTCACCCTGTTTCTCTCTCTCTACCCCACCCTCCTTCCCCTCCATCTTTTTATGTTTAAAGCATGGGGCTCTGTCATAGTGTGAGGAATATGGGGCAGGGGGACGGAGCATGAGTGCACAGCAAGATCCCACACACACACAGCTTGAACACGGCCAGATACAAAGTGATTTTGAAGTGAGGATTGGGATAAAGTGAGTGGGAAATGAGGGAACCACACGTCTCCCTCTCTTTCCCCTCCATCTCTCCCCCCCCCCGCAAATGAAAATAATAAGTCACTCCAGCATTGGTGCTGTTTGTACATTCGATATGAACAGGGAACCTTCCACTTCGAGCACAGTCACACCCTTCTCCCATTCCCTCTGTCTCTCGCTGTTTCTCTCTTTCTCTGCCTCTATCTCTGAACATGTCCAGCCCCCTCTGTCTCTTTTGCTTTCCCCCCAGATCTATATATATATCCAATACCCCATCTTTGCCCCGGTCTCTCTTACTCTGGATAATCTGTCCTGATCTCTGCTCTGTTTCTCCGTCTGGGGATGAATGGGGATTAAAATGCTCTCTCTGATAAGTTTCTGTCTGACCGTTTCAAATAATGACGTGTTGTGGGCCACGTTTGCTATTTCTCAGTGATTTCCATGGGGAAATGGGGAGGGAAGCTCCTGCAAAGCCACATCTCTCTCTCACTGCAATGTGGCAGCAGCCACATTCCAATATCTTTATATTGGGAAAAAATCTATTCAAACACAACAGCCCAGATTCAGCCTCAGTCACACAGCCGCTGGTTACAAATCCCACCTTCTGGGAGGGTGTGAGTGAGGGTCTTTTCCCCAGAGACTGGGGAGCTGGGCTGTGAGTGCAGAGCAGAGGACCCACCCCTAACCCAGCCCCCCTCCAGTGTGTCTCCTCTCCCTGCCCCTCTGCCTTTGATCTCCCTCTGTTACCCTCCCTTTCTCTCTCTCTCCTTCCCTGATAACTCACAATGAAAGGAGAAAGATGGGAGAGAGAGAGAGATAGCAGGAAAACCCACAATCACATCCCCAATCCGATGGAATAAAGCGGCTGCTGCAGGTTTTATTCGGCTGCTTTTCTCTCTCTCTCTGTCTGTCTCTCCTTCCCCCCCCCCCCCCCCCCCCCGCCCTGTCTTTCTCTGTCTCTGTCTGTCTTTCCCTCCCTCCCTGTCTCTCTCTTTCTCTCTCTCTGTCTTTCCCTCCCTGAAATTAAATCCAAAAAATTCACATTGGTGTTTTCCATCACATTTTATTGAAAGATGAAATATAGACAGGAATGTCTGGGGAGAGAGAGAGGGGAGGGGTGCTGGGATTGGTAAGAACGCTGGAGAGACAGAGACAGGGAAATTATGAACGCCCCCCCCATCCAAATAGAAATTCCTGGGAAAAGAGGGAGGAGAATCTGGAGTCACACAGCACAGAAACAGGCCCTTCGGCCCACCAGGTCTATGCTGGCCATCAAATTCCAATCTATACTCCCCCCATTCCCCAGCACTCGCTGCACAGCCTACGATGCCTCGGCGATTGAAGTGCTTTAATTTACCCGACCCCGTTTACACTTCTTCCTTTGAACCCACTTTGCGGTCCGTGAGCGAGATTTTGTTTAATAAAGTGTGGTCACTGTTGCAGTGCGAGCAAAGGCCACAGGCCCAGTGTGTGCACAGCAAGATCCCACAACAACAGCAGCAGCAGCAACAATGTGAACCTGAATCAAATGGGACACAGTCCTCCCCAACACACCCCCAACACTCTCGCCTGCTGTGAGCCCCCTTCCCCACTCACTACCCTGTGTGTCTCATCCCAAATTCCCAGAAAGGGTTGAACTCCCTCTTAAAACGAAGCCAAACCCTTTTTAAAACACAATCTCTGTGGTGCTCTGGAAGATCCCAGAAGGTGCAGTTCGCTGTGTTGAGTGTGTTTTAATTTGGGAAATGTTTATACAGAGGGAGAGTGAGGCAGAGAGGGGCTGAGGCTGTGAAATCCACCCCCCCCCCCCTTCGCCCCGGGACCCTCAGAATTGAATCATAACATGTAGGGCTACACGGGGGCACAGTGGTTGGCGCTGCTGCCTCACAGCTCCAGGGACCCGGGTTCAATTCCCAGCTCGGGTCACTGTGATCCTGTGTCTCTTCCCCCACCCCCTCACTGCACCCCCACAAACCTCACCTCTTGCTGTCTTTTCCTGTTTTCCTCCTCACTCTCCCCCTCTCTCTCTCCCACTCCCTCCATCTTTCTCTCTCACTCCCTGTCTGCCTTTCTCTCTCTCTCCGTCCATCTTTCTCTCTCTCTCTCCCTCCATCTTTCTCTGTCTTTCTCTCTCTCTCCCTCACACTGTTTCTCTCTCTCTTTCTCCCTGCCTGTCTCTCTCTCTCTCTCTCTGTCTTTCCCCCTCTTTCTCTTTCTGTCTCTCTCTTTCTCTCAGAGACTGGGAATGCTGCAATCAGGATCCCACAGGGAGTCCCACACTGCAGGAGGACACCACCCACCCCCAGAGCCTCTGTCTCTATCCCCCTACCCCCCTCCACTCAGCCCCCGACACTCCCCACCCCTTCTCTGTTCCTCTCTCTACCCCACCCTCCTTCCCCTCCATCTTTTTATGTTTAAAATGTGGGGCACTGTCATGGTGCGGGGAATATGGGGAGGGGAGGAGGGGAGACAGAGAGCATGAGGGCACAGCAAGATCCCACACACAGTCTGAGCAGGGCCAGATACAAAGTGATTTTTAAATGAGGATTGGGGTAAAGTGAGTGGGAAATGAGGGAACCACACGTCTCCCTCTCTCTCCCTCCACACGAGAGACCCCCAGATCCTGTGTCTCTTCCCCCACCCCCTCACTGCACTCCCCCACAACCCTGACCTCTTGCTGCCCTTTCCTGCTTTCCCTCACTCTCCCGTCTCTGTCTCTCTCTCTCCCTTTCTCTCTCTCTCTCTTTCTCTCCCTCTCTGTCTTTCTCTCTCCCTTTCTTTCTCTCTGTCTCTCTCTAATATTGTTATGAAGTTGCATCTAGGGTAAAACATCTGGTGTTTGACAAATGTAAATATTGAAAAGAAATGCTGAGAAAACCAAACCGAACCATCCAGCGTTGTGTCTTTAGAAAGCCTGTGTCTTTGTGCTGGGGATTTTAAACTGCAGAAAGCAGGGCTGCAGAAGACAACTTTACAACATTTGTGTCCAAAGCAGCAGCCAGAGTCCCAGCAGAGCAAAACAGGCTTTGAATTGGGTCAATGATTTTAAAACAAGCTCTCAAACACACACAACCAATTGCATTCAAATTGGAGCGTTGGTGACAGCCTCAAGCCACTCAAATTGCAGGAATACTGTGAGGAAATTCTGGGTATTTAAACCCGGGACAGGGGGAAATAACGGGGAGGGAGCGACCTTGCTGCCTCTTTAGATTGAAGGAGGGAGAGTCTGATACTGAATCCTGCAGTAATATATACAGCTTCATCACATCACCATCTAAATAGAAGCAGAAACCAACTCAGAAAGTATTCCAGACCCAAGCAGCAGAAGAAAGTTCACACTTCCAACAGACGCCTGGTATTATATTATTTGAGAGTGACTCTATTCTGTAATGATTTATTTCATTATTCCTGAGTGAGTCTTGTCATTGGAACAGCATTCTACTGGGGAGTTTATTCAGTTTGTTCATTGTTTTAATAAGGTTGTCACCCAGTCTAAATTAAAGACCTGTTAGTTGTTCCTGATACAGAGAGTGTCAGATCCTGCTTTAATTTACCAATTCCTCCGACAGCACAAAGCTGTGCGGGTTCGGTGGATTGGCCGTGTTAAATTGACCCTAGTGTCAGGGGGATTAGCAGGTTAAAAGTGTGGGGTCATGGGAATAGGGCCTGGTTGGGATTGTGGTCGGTACAGACTAGATGGGCCGAATGACCTCCTTCTGCACATCTGTCTAAAACCAGTAGCTTCCTCCTGTCTCACACACACTTAAGATTACGAGGCAAGGTGTATCTCTTTGGGGGGGTTACAAAATAGCGCAGAGGGAAACATCACCTCAGCGTGGTAACAATATTTATAATCCCACAATCACACCCCCACCCTCCCTTAGTCAATGAATGAATGATTCAAATGACAATGAAGGTAATTCTGCACAGCAAGATCCCACTGCCAGTCCCACGATGGAGGAGGGCAGCCCCAGACTCTGTGTCTCTTTCCCCCTGCCCCTCCTGAGACCCTCTCACACCCCTCCCCCCCACACCCTCTCTGTTTAGCTCTCCCTCCATTTCTCTGTCTCTCTCTCTGCCTCCTCCGCCTCCCCAACATCTTTCCTGTTTAAAGTTCTGCTCACGGTCACAGTGCGAGGAATAGGGAGCCAGACCCACCTGTGTGCACAGCAAGATCCCACACACACAACCTGGTGAGGGCCAGATTAAATAAATGTTGTGGGTGAGGACTGCAGGAGAGTGTGTGGGAAATGGGATCCACTCCTCTCTCTCTCTCTCTTCCCAAATTAAATTGACAACAATTCACATTGGTGTTTTCTTAAACATTTTATTGAAAGATGAAATATGGACAGGAATGTCTGGGGAGAGAGAGAGGGGAGGGGTGCTGGGATTGGTAAGAACGCTGGAGAGACAGAGACAGGGAAATTCTATACCCACCCCCCATCCAAATAGAAATTCCTGGGAAAAGAGAGAGAGAAAAGAATCTGGAGTCACACAGCACAGAAACAGGCCCTTCGGCCCACCAGCTCCATGCTGGCCATCAAATCCCAATCTATCCTCCTCCCATTCCCCAGCACTTGCTCCAGAGCCTACGATGCCTCGGCGATTAAAGTGCTTGAATTTACCCGACCCCTTTTCAAGCTTTTTCCTTGAACCCACTTTGCGGTCCCTGGGCCAGATTTTGTTTGAAAATAAAAAGTGCGGTCGCTGTTGCAGTGCAGCCAAAGGCCACAGGCCCAGTGTGTGCACAGCAAGATCCCACAGCAGCAGCAGCAATGTGAACCTGAATCAGATGGGACACAGTCCTCCCCCCACCCCCCACTCTCTCGCCTGCTGTGAGCCCCCTTCCCCA
>NW_027592071.1:0-45000 GCF_964213995.1 Mustelus asterias
AGAATCTCACCCCGAGATCGGAGAATCTGGCCCGAGATCGGAGAACCTCGCCCCGATATCGGAGAATCTGGCCCGAGATCGGAGAACCTCGCCCCGATATCGGAGAATCTCGCCCTGAGATCGGAGAATCTCGCCCGAGATCGGAGAATCTGGCCCCGAGATCGGAGAATCTCGCCCGAGATCGGAGAATCTGGCCCGAGATCGGAGAATCTCGCCCCGATATCGGAGAATCTCGCCCTGAGATCGGAGAATCTCGCCCGAGATCGGAGAATCTGGCCCCGAGATCGGAGAATCTCGCCCTGAGATCGGAGAATCTCGCCCGAGATCGGAGAATCTCGCCCGAGATCGGAGAATCTCGCCCCGAGATCGGAGAATCTGGCCCGAGATCGGAGAATCTCACCCCGAGATCGGAAAATCTCGCCCGAGATCGGAGAATCTCGCCCCGAGATCGGAGAATCTCACCCCGAGATCGGAGAATCTCACCCCGAGATCGGAGAATCTCGCCCGAGATCGGAGAATCTCACCCCGAGATCGGAGAATCTCGCCCCGAGATCGGAGAATCTCGCCCCGAGATCGGAGAATCTCGTCCCGAGATCGGAGAATCTCGCCCCGAGATCGGAGAATCTCGCCCCGCGATCGGAGAATCTCACCCCGATATCGGAGAATCTCACCCCGATATCAGAGAATCTCGCCACGAGATCGGAGAATCTGGCCCGAGATCGGAGAATCTCGCCCCGAGATCGGAGAATCTCACCCTGATATCAGAGAATCCCGCCCCGAGATCGGAGAATCCCGCCCGAGATCGGAGAATCTCACCCCGAGATCGGAGAATCTCACCCCGAGATCGGAGAATCTCGCAACGAGATCGGAGAATCTCGCCCCGAGATCGGAGAATCTCGCCCCGAGATCGGAGAATCTCGCCCCGAGATCGGAGAATCTCGCCCCGAGATCGGAGAATCTCGCCCCGAGATCGGAGAATCTCGCCCCGAGATCGGAGAATCTCGCCCCGAGATCGGAGAATCTCGCCCCGAGATCGGAGAATCTCGCCCCGAGATCGGAGAATCTCGCCCCGAGATCGGAGAATCTCACCCCGAGATCGGAGAATCTCACCCGAGATGGGAGAATCTGGCCCCGAGATCGGAGAATCTCGCCCCGAGATCGGAGAATCTGGCCCCGAGATCGGAGAATCTCGCCCCGAGATCGGAGAATCCCGCCCGAGATCGGAGAATCCCGCCCCGAGATCGGAGAATCCCGCCCGAGATCGGAGAATCTCACCCCGAGATCGGAGAATCTCACCCCGAGATCGGAGAATCTCGCACCGAGATCGGAGAATCTCGCCCCGAGATCGGAGAATCTCGCCCCGAGATCGGAGAATCTCGCCCCGAGATCGGAGAATCTCGCCCCGAGATCGGAGAATCTCGCCCCGAGATCGGAGAATCTCGCCCCGAGATCGGAGAATCTCACCCGAGATGGGAGAATCTCACCCCGAGATCGGAGAATCTGGCCCCGAGATCGGAGAATCTGGCCACGAGATCGGAGAATCTGGCCCCGAGATCGGAGAATCTGGCCCCGAGATCGGAGAATCCCGCCCCGAGATCGGAGAATCTCACCCCGAGATCGGAGAATCTCGCCCCGAGATCGGAGAATCTGGCCCCGAGATCGGAGAATCTCGCCCCGAGATCGGAGAATCTCGCCCCGAGATCGGAGAATCTCACCCCGGGATCGGAGAATCTCGCCCCGAGATCGGAGAATCTAACCCCGAGATCGGAGAATCTGCCCCGAGATCGGAGAATCTCGCCCCGAGATCGGAGAATCTCACCCCGAGATCGGAGAATCTCACCCCGAGATCGGAGAATCTGGCCCGAGATCGGAGAATCTGGCCCGAGATCGGAGAATCTCGCCCCGAGATCGGAGAATCTCGCCCCGAGATCGGAGAATCTCGCCCCGAGATCGGAGAATCTCACCCCGAGATCGGAGAATCTCACCCCAAGATCGGAGAATCTGCCCCGAGATCGGAGAATCTCACCCCGAGATCGGAGAATCTCGGCCCGAGATCGGAGAATCTCACCCCGAGGTCGGAGAATCTCGCCCCGAGATCGGAGAATCTCACCCGAGATCGGAGAATCTCACCCCGAGATCGGAGAATCTCACCCGAGATCGGAGAATCTCACCCGAGATCGGAGAATCACGCCCCGAGATCGGAGAATCTCACCCGAGATCGGAGAATCTCACCCGAGATCGGAGAATCTCGCCCCGAGATCGGAGAATCTCGCCCGAGATCGGAGAATCTCACCCGAGATCGGAGAATCTCGCCCCGAGATCGGAGAATCTCACCCGAGATCGGAGAATCTCGCCCCGAGATCGGAGAATCTCACCCCGAGATCGGAGAATCTCGCCCCGAGATCGGAGAATCTCACCCCGAGATCGGAGAATCTCACCCCGAGATCGGAGAATCTGGCCCGAGATCGGAGAACCTCGCCCCGATATCGGAGAATCTCGCCCTGAGATCGGAGAATCTCGCCCGAGATCGGAGAATCTGGCCCCGAGATCGGAGAATCTCGCCCGAGATCGGAGAATCTGGCCCGAGATCGGAGAATCTCGCCCCGATATCGGAGAATCTCGCCCTGAGATCGGAGAATCTCGCCCGAGATCGGAGAATCGGGCCCCGAGATCGGAGAATCTCGCCCTGAGATCGGAGAATCTCGCCCGAGATCGGAGAATCTCGCCCGAGATCGGAGAATCTCGCCCCGAGATCGGAGAATCTGGCCCGAGATCGGAGAATCTCGCCCCGAGATCGGAAAATCTCGCCCGAGATCGGAGAATCTCGCCCCGAGATCGGAGAATCTCGCCCCGAGATCGGAGAATCTCGCCCCGAGATCGGAGAATCTCGCCCCGAGATCGGAGAATCTCGCCCCGAGATCGGAGAATCTCGCCCCGAGATCGGAGAATCTCGCCCCGAGATCGGAGAATCTCGCCCCGAGATCGGAGAATCTCGCCCCGAGATCGGAGAATCTCGCCCCGCGATCGGAGAATCTCACCCCGATATCGGAGAATCTCACCCCGATATCAGAGAATCTCGCCCCGAGATCGGAGAATCCCGCCCCGAGATCGGAGAATCTCACCCCGAGATCGGAGAATCTGCCCCGAGATCGGAGAATCTCACCCCGATATCGGAGAATCTCACCCCGATATCAGAGAATCTCGCCCCGAGATCGGAGAATCTGGCCCGAGATCGGAGAATCTCGCCCCGAGATCGGAGAATCTCACCCTGATATCAGAGAATCCCGCCCCGAGATCGGAGAATCCCGCCCGAGATCGGAGAATCTCACCCCGAGATCGGAGAATCTCACCCCGAGATCGGAGAATCTCGCACCGAGATCGGAGAATCTCGCCCCGAGATCGGAGAATCTGGCCCCGAGATCGGAGAATCTCACCCCAAGAGCGGAGAATCTCGCCCCGAGATCGGAGAATCTCACCCGAGATCGGAGAATCTCACCCGAGATCGGAGAATCTCGCCCCGAGATCGGAGAATCTCGCCCGAGATCGGAGAATCTCACCCGAGATCGGAGAATCTCGCCCCGAGATCGGAGAATCTCACCCGAGATCGGAGAATCTCGCCCCGAGATCGGAGAATCTCACCCCGAGATCGGAGAATCTCACCCCGAGATCGGAGAATCTGGCCCGAGATCGGAGAACCTCGCCCCGATATCGGAGAATCTCGCCCTGAGTTCGGAGAATCTCGCCCGAGATCGGAGAATCTGGCCCCGAGATCGGAGAATCTCGCCCGAGATCGGAGAATCTGGCCCGAGATCGGAGAATCTCGCCCCGATATCGGAGAATCTCGCCCTGAGATCGGAGAATCTCGCCCGAGATCGGAGAATCTGGCCCCGAGATCGGAGAATCTCGCCCTGAGATCGGAGAATCTCGCCCGAGATCGGAGAATCTCGCCCGAGATCGGAGAATCTCGCCCCGAGATCGGAGAATCTGGCCCGAGATCGGAGAATCTCGCCCCGAGATCGGAAAATCTCGCCCGAGATCGGAGAATCTCGCCCCGAGATCGGAGAATCTCACCCCGAGATCGGAGAATCTCGCCCGAGATCGGAGAATCTCACCCCGAGATCGGAGAATCTCGCCCCGAGATCGGAGAATCTCGCCCCGAGATCGGAGAATCTCGCCCCGAGATCGGAGAATCTCGCCCCGAGATCGGAGAATCTCGCCCCGAGATCGGAGAATCTCGCCCCGAGATCGGAGAATCTCGCCCCGCGATCGGAGAATCTCACCCCGATATCGGAGAATCTCACCCCGATATCAGAGAATCTCGCCCCGAGATCGGAGAATCTGGCCCGAGATCGGAGAATCTCGCCCCGAGATCGGAGAATCTCACCCTGATATCAGAGAATCCCGCCCCGAGATCGGAGAATCCCGCCCGAGATCGGAGAATCTCACCCCGAGATCGGAGAATCTCACCCCGAGATCGGAGAATCTCGCACCGAGATCGGAGAATCTCGCCCCGAGATCGGAGAATCTGGCCCCGAGATCGGAGAATCTCACCCCAAGAGCGGAGAATCTCGCCCCGAGATCGGAGAATCTCACCCGAGATCGGAGAATCTCACCCGAGATCGGAGAATCTCGCCCCGAGATCGGAGAATCTCGCCCGAGATCGGAGAATCTCACCCGAGATCGGAGAATCTCGCCCCGAGATCGGAGAATCTCACCCGAGATCGGAGAATCTCGCCCCGAGATCGGAGAATCTCACCCCGAGATCGGAGAATCTCACCCCGAGATCGGAGAATCTGGCCCGAGATCGGAGAACCTCGCCCCGATATCGGAGAATCTGGCCCGAGATCGGAGAACCTCGCCCCGATATCGGAGAATCTCGCCCTGAGATCGGAGAATCTCGCCCGAGATCGGAGAATCTGGCCCCGAGATCGGAGAATCTCGCCCGAGATCGGAGAATCTGGCCCGAGATCGGAGAATCTCGCCCCGATATCGGAGAATCTCGCCCTGAGATCGGAGAATCTCGCCCGAGATCGGAGAATCTGGCCCCGAGATCGGAGAATCTCGCCCTGAGATCGGAGAATCTCGCCCGAGATCGGAGAATCTCGCCCGAGATCGGAGAATCTCGCCCCGAGATCGGAGAATCTGGCCCGAGATCGGAGAATCTCACCCCGAGATCGGAAAATCTCGCCCGAGATCGGAGAATCTCGCCCCGAGATCGGAGAATCTCACCCCGAGATCGGAGAATCTCACCCCGAGATCGGAGAATCTCGCCCGAGATCGGAGAATCTCACCCCGAGATCGGAGAATCTCGCCCCGAGATCGGAGAATCTCGTCCCGAGATCGGAGAATCTCGCCCCGAGATCGGAGAATCTCGCCCCGCGATCGGAGAATCTCACCCCGATATCGGAGAATCTCACCCCGATATCAGAGAATCTCGCCACGAGATCGGAGAATCTGGCCCGAGATCGGAGAATCTCGCCCCGAGATCGGAGAATCTCACCCTGATATCAGAGAATCCCGCCCCGAGATCGGAGAATCCCGCCCGAGATCGGAGAATCTCACCCCGAGATCGGAGAATCTCACCCCGAGATCGGAGAATCTCGCAACGAGATCGGAGAATCTCGCCCCGAGATCGGAGAATCTCGCCCCGAGATCGGAGAATCTCGCCCCGAGATCGGAGAATCTCGCCCCGAGATCGGAGAATCTCGCCCCGAGATCGGAGAATCTCGCCCCGAGATCGGAGAATCTCGCCCCGAGATCGGAGAATCTCGCCCCGAGATCGGAGAATCTCGCCCCGAGATCGGAGAATCTCGCCCCGAGATCGGAGAATCTCACCCCGAGATCGGAGAATCTCACCCGAGATGGGAGAATCTGGCCCCGAGATCGGAGAATCTCGCCCCGAGATCGGAGAATCTGGCCCCGAGATCGGAGAATCTCGCCCCGAGATCGGAGAATCCCGCCCGAGATCGGAGAATCCCGCCCCGAGATCGGAGAATCCCGCCCGAGATCGGAGAATCTCACCCCGAGATCGGAGAATCTCACCCCGAGATCGGAGAATCTCGCACCGAGATCGGAGAATCTCGCCCCGAGATCGGAGAATCTCGCCCCGAGATCGGAGAATCTCGCCCCGAGATCGGAGAATCTCGCCCCGAGATCGGAGAATCTCGCCCCGAGATCGGAGAATCTCGCCCCGAGATCGGAGAATCTCGCCCCGAGATCGGAGAATCTCACCCGAGATGGGAGAATCTCACCCCGAGATCGGAGAATCTGGCCCCGAGATCGGAGAATCTGGCCACGAGATCGGAGAATCTGGCCCCGAGATCGGAGAATCTGGCCCCGAGATCGGAGAATCCCGCCCCGAGATCGGAGAATCTCACCCCGAGATCGGAGAATCTCGCCCCGAGATCGGAGAATCTGGCCCCGAGATCGGAGAATCTCGCCCCGAGATCGGAGAATCTCGCCCCGAGATCGGAGAATCTCACCCCGGGATCGGAGAATCTCGCCCCGAGATCGGAGAATCTAACCCCGAGATCGGAGAATCTGCCCCGAGATCGGAGAATCTCGCCCCGAGATCGGAGAATCTCACCCCGAGATCGGAGAATCTCACCCCGAGATCGGAGAATCTGGCCCGAGATCGGAGAATCTGGCCCGAGATCGGAGAATCTCGCCCCGAGATCGGAGAATCTCGCCCCGAGATCGGAGAATCTCGCCCCGAGATCGGAGAATCTCACCCCGAGATCGGAGAATCTCACCCCAAGATCGGAGAATCTGCCCCGAGATCGGAGAATCTCACCCCGAGATCGGAGAATCTCGCCCCGAGATCGGAGAATCTCACCCCGAGGTCGGAGAATCTCGCCCCGAGATCGGAGAATCTCACCCGAGATCGGAGAATCTCACCCCGAGATCGGAGAATCTCACCCGAGATCGGAGAATCTCACCCGAGATCGGAGAATCCCGCCCCGAGATCGGAGAATCTCACCCGAGATCGGAGAATCTCACCCGAGATCGGAGAATCTCGCCCCGAGATCGGAGAATCTCGCCCGAGATCGGAGAATCTCACCCGAGATCGGAGAATCTCGCCCCGAGATCGGAGAATCTCACCCGAGATCGGAGAATCTCGCCCCGAGATCGGAGAATCTCACCCCGAGATCGGAGAATCTCGCCCCGAGATCGGAGAATCTCACCCCGAGATCGGAGAATCTCACCCCGAGATCGGAGAATCTGGCCCGAGATCGGAGAACCTCGCCCCGATATCGGAGAATCTCGCCCTGAGATCGGAGAATCTCGCCCGAGATCGGAGAATCTCACCCCGAGATCGGAGAATCTCGCCCGAGATCGGAGAATCTGGCCCGAGATCGGAGAATCTCGCCCCGATATCGGAGAATCTCGCCCTGAGATCGGAGAATCTCGCCCGAGATCGGAGAATCTGGCCCCGAGATCGGAGAATCTCGCCCTGAGATCGGAGAATCTCGCCCGAGATCGGAGAATCTCGCCCGAGATCGGAGAATCTCGCCCCGAGATCGGAGAATCTGGCCCGAGATCGGAGAATCTCGCCCCGAGATCGGAAAATCTCGCCCGAGATCGGAGAATCTCGCCCCGAGATCGGAGAATCTCGCCCCGAGATCGGAGAATCTCGCCCCGAGATCGGAGAATCTCGCCCCGAGATCGGAGAATCTCGCCCCGAGATCGGAGAATCTCGCCCCGAGATCGGAGAATCTCGCCCCGAGATCGGAGAATCTCGCCCCGAGATCGGAGAATCTCGCCCCGAGATCGGAGAATCTCGCCCCGCGATCGGAGAATCTCACCCCGATATCGGAGAATCTCACCCCGATATCAGAGAATCTCGCCCCGAGATCGGAGAATCCCGCCCCGAGATCGGAGAATCTCACCCCGAGATCGGAGAATCTGCCCCGAGATCGGAGAATCTCACCCCGAGATCGGAGAATCTCGCCCCGAGATCGGAGAATCTGCCCCGAGATCGGAGAATCTCACCCCGAGATCGGAGAATCTCGCCCCGAGATCGGAGAATCTCGCCCCGAGATCGGAGAATCTCGCCCCGAGATCGGAGAATCTCGCCCCGAGATCGGAGAATCTCGCCCCGAGATCGGAGAATCTCGCCCCGAGATCGGAGAATCTCGCCCCGAGATCGGAGAATCTCACCCGAGATGGGAGAATCTCACCCCGAGATCGGAGAATCTGGCCCCGAGATCGGAGAATCTGGCCACGAGATCGGAGAATCTGGCCCCGAGATCGGAGAATCTCGCCCCGAGATCGGAGAATCCCGCCCCGAGATCGGAGAATCTCACCCCGAGATCGGAGAATCTCGCCCCGAGATCGGAGAATCTGGCCCCGAGATCGGAGAATCTCGCCCCGAGATCGGAGAATCTCGCCCCGAGATCGGAGAATCTCACCCCGGGATCGGAGAATCTCGCCCCGAGATCGGAGAATCTAACCCCGAGATCGGAGAATCTGCCCCGAGATCGGAGAATCTCGCCCCGAGATCGGAGAATCTCACCCCGAGATCGGAGAATCTCACCCCGAGATCGGAGAATCTGGCCCGAGATCGGAGAATCTGGCCCGAGATCGGAGAATCTCGCCCCGAGATCGGAGAATCTCGCCCCGAGATCGGAGAATCTCACCCCGAGATCGGAGAATCTCACCCCGAGATCGGAGAATCTCACCCCAAGATCGGAGAATCTGCCCCGAGATCGGAGAATCTCACCCCGAGATCGGAGAATCTCGCCCCGAGATCGGAGAATCTCACCCCGAGGTCGGAGAATCTCGCCCCGAGATCGGAGAATCTCACCCGAGATCGGAGAATCTCACCCCGAGATCGGAGAATCTCACCCGAGATCGGAGAATCTCACCCGAGATCGGAGAATCCCGCCCCGAGATCGGAGAATCTCACCCGAGATCGGAGAATCTCACCCGAGATCGGAGAATCTCGCCCCGAGATCGGAGAATCTCGCCCGAGATCGGAGAATCTCACCCGAGATCGGAGAATCTCGCCCCGAGATCGGAGAATCTCACCCGAGATCGGAGAATCTCGCCCCGAGATCGGAGAATCTCACCCCGAGATCGGAGAATCTCACCCCGAGATCGGAGAATCTGGCCCGAGATCGGAGAACCTCGCCCCGATATCGGAGAATCTCGCCCTGAGATCGGAGAATCTCGCCCGAGATCGGAGAATCTGGCCCCGAGATCGGAGAATCTCGCCCGAGATCGGAGAATCTGGCCCGAGATCGGAGAATCTCGCCCCGATATCGGAGAATCTCGCCCTGTGATCGGAGAATCTCGCCCGAGATCGGAGAATCTGGCCCCGAGATCGGAGAATCTCGCCCTGAGATCGGAGAATTTCGCCCGAGATCGGAGAATCTCGCCCGAGATCGGAGAATCTCACCCCGAGATCGGAGAATCCCGCCCGAGATCGGAGAATCTGCCCCGAGATCGGAGAATCTCGCCCGAGATCGGAGAATCTCACCCCGTGATCGGAGAATCTGGCCCGAGATCGGAGAATCTCACCCGAGATCGGAGAATCTCACCCCGAGATCGGAGAATCTCGCCCCGAGATCGGAGAATCTGGCCCCGAGATCGGAGAATCTCACCCCGAGATCGGAGAATCTCACCCCGAGATCGGAGAATCCCGCCCCGAGATCGGAGAATCCCGCCCCGAGATCGGAGAATCTCGCCCCGAGATCGGAGAATCTCGCCCCGAGATCGGAGAATCTCGCCCCGAGATCGGAGAATCTCGCCCCGAGATCGGAGAATCTCGCCCCGAGATCGGAGAATCTCGCCCCGAGATCGGAGAATATCGCCCCGAGATCGGAGAATCTCACCCCGAGATCGGAGAATCTCACCCGAGATGGGTGAATCTCACCCCGAGATCGGAGAATCTGGCCCCGAGATCGGAGAATCTCACCCCGAGATCGGAGAATCTGCCCCGAGATCGGAGAATCTCACCCCGAGATCGGAGAATCTCGCCCCGAGATCGGAGAATCTCACCCCGAGGTCGGAGAATCTCGCCCCGAGATCGGAGAATCTCACCCGAGATCGGAGAATCTCACCCCGAGATCGGAGAATCTCACCCGAGATCGGAGAATCTCACCCGAGATCGGAGAATCCCGCCCCGAGATCGGAGAATCTCACCCGAGATCGGAGAATCTCACCCGAGATCGGAGAATCTCGCCCCGAGATCGGAGAATCTCGCCCGAGATCGGAGAATCTCACCCGAGATCGGAGAATCTCGCCCCGAGATCGGAGAATCTCACCCGAGATCGGAGAATCTCGCCCCGAGATCGGAGAATCTCACCCCGAGATCGGAGAATCTCGCCCCGAGATCGGAGAATCTCACCCCGAGATCGGAGAATCTCACCCCGAGATCGGAGAATCTGGCCCGAGATCGGAGAACCTCGCCCCGATATCGGAGAATCTCGCCCTGAGATCGGAGAATCTCGCCCGAGATCGGAGAATCTCACCCCGAGATCGGAGAATCTCGCCCGAGATCGGAGAATCTGGCCCGAGATCGGAGAATCTCGCCCCGATATCGGAGAATCTCGCCCTGAGATCGGAGAATCTCGCCCGAGATCGGAGAATCTGGCCCCGAGATCGGAGAATCTCGCCCTGAGATCGGAGAATCTCGCCCGAGATCGGAGAATCTCGCCCGAGATCGGAGAATCTCGCCCCGAGATCGGAGAATCTGGCCCGAGATCGGAGAATCTCGCCCCGAGATCGGAAAATCTCGCCCGAGATCGGAGAATCTCGCCCCGAGATCGGAGAATCTCGCCCCGAGATCGGAGAATCTCGCCCCGAGATCGGAGAATCTCGCCCCGAGATCGGAGAATCTCGCCCCGAGATCGGAGAATCTCGCCCCGAGATCGGAGAATCTCGCCCCGAGATCGGAGAATCTCGCCCCGAGATCGGAGAATCTCGCCCCGAGATCGGAGAATCTCGCCCCGCGATCGGAGAATCTCACCCCGATATCGGAGAATCTCACCCCGATATCAGAGAATCTCGCCCCGAGATCGGAGAATCCCGCCCCGAGATCGGAGAATCTCACCCCGAGATCGGAGAATCTGCCCCGAGATCGGAGAATCTCACCCCGAGATCGGAGAATCTCGCCCCGAGATCGGAGAATCTGCCCCGAGATCGGAGAATCTCACCCCGAGATCGGAGAATCTCGCCCCGAGATCGGAGAATCTCGCCCCGAGATCGGAGAATCTCGCCCCGAGATCGGAGAATCTCGCCCCGAGATCGGAGAATCTCGCCCCGAGATCGGAGAATCTCGCCCCGAGATCGGAGAATCTCGCCCCGAGATCGGAGAATCTCACCCGAGATGGGAGAATCTCACCCCGAGATCGGAGAATCTGGCCCCGAGATCGGAGAATCTGGCCACGAGATCGGAGAATCTGGCCCCGAGATCGGAGAATCTCGCCCCGAGATCGGAGAATCCCGCCCCGAGATCGGAGAATCTCACCCCGAGATCGGAGAATCTCGCCCCGAGATCGGAGAATCTGGCCCCGAGATCGGAGAATCTCGCCCCGAGATCGGAGAATCTCGCCCCGAGATCGGAGAATCTCACCCCGGGATCGGAGAATCTCGCCCCGAGATCGGAGAATCTAACCCCGAGATCGGAGAATCTGCCCCGAGATCGGAGAATCTCGCCCCGAGATCGGAGAATCTCACCCCGAGATCGGAGAATCTCACCCCGAGATCGGAGAATCTGGCCCGAGATCGGAGAATCTGGCCCGAGATCGGAGAATCTCGCCCCGAGATCGGAGAATCTCGCCCCGAGATCGGAGAATCTCACCCCGAGATCGGAGAATCTCACCCCGAGATCGGAGAATCTCACCCCAAGATCGGAGAATCTGCCCCGAGATCGGAGAATCTCACCCCGAGATCGGAGAATCTCGCCCCGAGATCGGAGAATCTCACCCCGAGGTCGGAGAATCTCGCCCCGAGATCGGAGAATCTCACCCGAGATCGGAGAATCTCACCCCGAGATCGGAGAATCTCACCCGAGATCGGAGAATCTCACCCGAGATCGGAGAATCCCGCCCCGAGATCGGAGAATCTCACCCGAGATCGGAGAATCTCACCCGAGATCGGAGAATCTCGCCCCGAGATCGGAGAATCTCGCCCGAGATCGGAGAATCTCACCCGAGATCGGAGAATCTCGCCCCGAGATCGGAGAATCTCACCCGAGATCGGAGAATCTCGCCCCGAGATCGGAGAATCTCACCCCGAGATCGGAGAATCTCACCCCGAGATCGGAGAATCTGGCCCGAGATCGGAGAACCTCGCCCCGATATCGGAGAATCTCGCCCTGAGATCGGAGAATCTCGCCCGAGATCGGAGAATCTGGCCCCGAGATCGGAGAATCTCGCCCGAGATCGGAGAATCTGGCCCGAGATCGGAGAATCTCGCCCCGATATCGGAGAATCTCGCCCTGTGATCGGAGAATCTCGCCCGAGATCGGAGAATCTGGCCCCGAGATCGGAGAATCTCGCCCTGAGATCGGAGAATTTCGCCCGAGATCGGAGAATCTCGCCCGAGATCGGAGAATCTCACCCCGAGATCGGAGAATCCCGCCCGAGATCGGAGAATCTGCCCCGAGATCGGAGAATCTCGCCCGAGATCGGAGAATCTCACCCCGTGATCGGAGAATCTGGCCCGAGATCGGAGAATCTCACCCGAGATCGGAGAATCTCACCCCGAGATCGGAGAATCTCGCCCCGAGATCGGAGAATCTGGCCCCGAGATCGGAGAATCTCACCCCGAGATCGGAGAATCTCACCCCGAGATCGGAGAATCCCGCCCCGAGATCGGAGAATCCCGCCCCGAGATCGGAGAATCTCGCCCCGAGATCGGAGAATCTCGCCCCGAGATCGGAGAATCTCGCCCCGAGATCGGAGAATCTCGCCCCGAGATCGGAGAATCTCGCCCCGAGATCGGAGAATCTCGCCCCGAGATCGGAGAATATCGCCCCGAGATCGGAGAATCTCACCCCGAGATCGGAGAATCTCACCCGAGATGGGTGAATCTCACCCCGAGATCGGAGAATCTGGCCCCGAGATCGGAGAATCTCACCCCGAGATCGGAGAATCTCGCCCCGAGATCGGAGAATCTCACCCCGAGATCGGAGAATCTGCCCCGAGATCGGAGAATCTCGCCCCGAGATCGGAGAATCTCACCCCGAGATCGGAGAATCTCACCCCGAGATCGGAGAATCTGCCCCGAGATCGGAGAATCCCGCCCCGAGATCGGAGAATCTCGCCCGAGATCGGAGAATCTCACCCGAGATCGGAGAATCTCGCCCCGAGATCGGAGAATCTCGCCCGAGATCGGAGAATCTCACCCGAGATCGGAGAATCTCGCCCCGAGATCGGAGAATCTCACCCGAGATCGGAGAATCTCGCCCCGAGATCGGAGAATCTCGCC
This sequence comes from Mustelus asterias, assembly GCF_964213995.1. Taxonomy (NCBI): domain Eukaryota; kingdom Metazoa; phylum Chordata; class Chondrichthyes; order Carcharhiniformes; family Triakidae; genus Mustelus; species Mustelus asterias. The sequence continues at coordinate 13,438 of NW_027592071.1, forward strand.
CCGAGATCGGAGAATCTCGCCCCGCGATCGGAGAATCTCACCCCGATATCGGAGAATCTCACCCCGATATCAGAGAATCTCGCCCCGAGATCGGAGAATCTGGCCCGAGATCGGAGAATCTCGCCCCGAGATCGGAGAATCTCACCCTGATATCAGAGAATCCCGCCCCGAGATCGGAGAATCCCGCCCGAGATCGGAGAATCTCACCCCGAGATCGGAGAATCTCACCCCGAGATCGGAGAATCTCGCACCGAGATCGGAGAATCTCGCCCCGAGATCGGAGAATCTGGCCCCGAGATCGGAGAATCTCACCCCAAGAGCGGAGAATCTCGCCCCGAGATCGGAGAATCTCACCCGAGATCGGAGAATCTCACCCGAGATCGGAGAATCTCGCCCCGAGATCGGAGAATCTCGCCCGAGATCGGAGAATCTCACCCGAGATCGGAGAATCTCGCCCCGAGATCGGAGAATCTCACCCGAGATCGGAGAATCTCGCCCCGAGATCGGAGAATCTCACCCCGAGATCGGAGAATCTCACCCCGAGATCGGAAAATCTCGCCCGAGATCGGAGAATCTCGCCCCGAGATCGGAGAATCTCGCCCCGAGATCGGAGAATCTCGCCCCGAGATCGGAGAATCTCGCCCCGAGATCGGAGAATCTCGCCCCGAGATCGGAGAATCTCGCCCCGAGATCGGAGAATCTCGCCCCGAGATCGGAGAATCTCGCCCCGAGATCGGAGAATCTCGCCCCGAGATCGGAGAATCTCGCCCCGCGATCGGAGAATCTCACCCCGATATCGGAGAATCTCACCCCGATATCAGAGAATCTCGCCCCGAGATCGGAGAATCCCGCCCCGAGATCGGAGAATCTCACCCCGAGATCGGAGAATCTGCCCCGAGATCGGAGAATCTCACCCCGAGATCGGAGAATCTCGCCCCGAGATCGGAGAATCTGCCCCGAGATCGGAGAATCTCACCCCGAGATCGGAGAATCTCGCCCCGAGATCGGAGAATCTCGCCCCGAGATCGGAGAATCTCGCCCCGAGATCGGAGAATCTCGCCCCGAGATCGGAGAATCTCGCCCCGAGATCGGAGAATCTCGCCCCGAGATCGGAGAATCTCGCCCCGAGATCGGAGAATCTCACCCGAGATGGGAGAATCTCACCCCGAGATCGGAGAATCTGGCCCCGAGATCGGAGAATCTGGCCACGAGATCGGAGAATCTGGCCCCGAGATCGGAGAATCTCGCCCCGAGATCGGAGAATCCCGCCCCGAGATCGGAGAATCTCACCCCGAGATCGGAGAATCTCGCCCCGAGATCGGAGAATCTGGCCCCGAGATCGGAGAATCTCGCCCCGAGATCGGAGAATCTCGCCCCGAGATCGGAGAATCTCACCCCGGGATCGGAGAATCTCGCCCCGAGATCGGAGAATCTAACCCCGAGATCGGAGAATCTGCCCCGAGATCGGAGAATCTCGCCCCGAGATCGGAGAATCTCACCCCGAGATCGGAGAATCTCACCCCGAGATCGGAGAATCTGGCCCGAGATCGGAGAATCTGGCCCGAGATCGGAGAATCTCGCCCCGAGATCGGAGAATCTCGCCCCGAGATCGGAGAATCTCACCCCGAGATCGGAGAATCTCACCCCGAGATCGGAGAATCTCACCCCAAGATCGGAGAATCTGCCCCGAGATCGGAGAATCTCACCCCGAGATCGGAGAATCTCGCCCCGAGATCGGAGAATCTCACCCCGAGGTCGGAGAATCTCGCCCCGAGATCGGAGAATCTCACCCGAGATCGGAGAATCTCACCCCGAGATCGGAGAATCTCACCCGAGATCGGAGAATCTCACCCGAGATCGGAGAATCCCGCCCCGAGATCGGAGAATCTCACCCGAGATCGGAGAATCTCACCCGAGATCGGAGAATCTCGCCCCGAGATCGGAGAATCTCGCCCGAGATCGGAGAATCTCACCCGAGATCGGAGAATCTCGCCCCGAGATCGGAGAATCTCACCCGAGATCGGAGAATCTCGCCCCGAGATCGGAGAATCTCACCCCGAGATCGGAGAATCTCACCCCGAGATCGGAGAATCTGGCCCGAGATCGGAGAACCTCGCCCCGATATCGGAGAATCTCGCCCTGAGATCGGAGAATCTCGCCCGAGATCGGAGAATCTGGCCCCGAGATCGGAGAATCTCGCCCGAGATCGGAGAATCTGGCCCGAGATCGGAGAATCTCGCCCCGATATCGGAGAATCTCGCCCTGTGATCGGAGAATCTCGCCCGAGATCGGAGAATCTGGCCCCGAGATCGGAGAATCTCGCCCTGAGATCGGAGAATTTCGCCCGAGATCGGAGAATCTCGCCCGAGATCGGAGAATCTCACCCCGAGATCGGAGAATCCCGCCCGAGATCGGAGAATCTGCCCCGAGATCGGAGAATCTCGCCCGAGATCGGAGAATCTCACCCCGTGATCGGAGAATCTGGCCCGAGATCGGAGAATCTCACCCGAGATCGGAGAATCTCACCCCGAGATCGGAGAATCTCGCCCCGAGATCGGAGAATCTGGCCCCGAGATCGGAGAATCTCACCCCGAGATCGGAGAATCTCACCCCGAGATCGGAGAATCCCGCCCCGAGATCGGAGAATCCCGCCCCGAGATCGGAGAATCTCGCCCCGAGATCGGAGAATCTCGCCCCGAGATCGGAGAATCTCGCCCCGAGATCGGAGAATCTCGCCCCGAGATCGGAGAATCTCGCCCCGAGATCGGAGAATCTCGCCCCGAGATCGGAGAATATCGCCCCGAGATCGGAGAATCTCACCCCGAGATCGGAGAATCTCACCCGAGATGGGTGAATCTCACCCCGAGATCGGAGAATCTGGCCCCGAGATCGGAGAATCTCACCCCGAGATCGGAGAATCTCGCCCCGAGATCGGAGAATCTCACCCCGAGATCGGAGAATCTGCCCCGAGATCGGAGAATCTCGCCCCGAGATCGGAGAATCTCACCCCGAGATCGGAGAATCTCACCCCGAGATCGGAGAATCTGCCCCGAGATCGGAGAATCCCGCCCCGAGATCGGAGAATCTCGCCCGAGATCGGAGAATCTCACCCGAGATCGGAGAATCTCGCCCCGAGATCGGAGAATCTCGCCCGAGATCGGAGAATCTCACCCGAGATCGGAGAATCTCGCCCCGAGATCGGAGAATCTCACCCGAGATCGGAGAATCTCGCCCCGAGATCGGAGAATCTCACCCCGAGATCGGAGAATCTCACCCCGAGATCGGAGAATCTGGCCCGAGATCGGAGAATCTCACCCCGATATCAGAGAATCTCGCCCTGAGATCGGAGAATCTCGCCCGAGATCGGAGAATCTGGCCCCGAGATCGGAGAATCTCGCCCGAGATCGGAGAATCTGGCCCGAGATCGGAGAATCTCGCCCCGATATCGGAGAATCTCGCCCCGAGATCGGAGAATCTCGCCTGAGATCGGAGAATCTCGCCCGAGATCGGAGAATCTGGCCCCGAGATCGGAGAATCTCGCCCTGAGATCGGAGAATCTCGCCCGAGATCGGAGAATCTCACCCCAAGATCGGAGAATCTGCCCCGAGATCGGAGAATCTCACCCCGAGATCGGAGAATCTCGCCCCGAGATCGGAGAATCTCACCCCGAGGTCGGAGAATCTCGCCCCGAGATCGGAGAATCTCACCCGAGATCGGAGAATCTCACCCCGAGATCGGAGAATCTCACCCGAGATCGGAGAATCTCACCCGAGATCGGAGAATCCCGCCCCGAGATCGGAGAATCTCACCCGAGATCGGAGAATCTCACCCGAGATCGGAGAATCTCGCCCCGAGATCGGAGAATCTCGCCCGAGATCGGAGAATCTCACCCGAGATCGGAGAATCTCGCCCCGAGATCGGAGAATCTCACCCGAGATCGGAGAATCTCGCCCCGAGATCGGAGAATCTCACCCCGAGATCGGAGAATCTCACCCCGAGATCGGAGAATCTGGCCCGAGATCGGAGAACCTCGCCCCGATATCGGAGAATCTCGCCCTGAGATCGGAGAATCTCGCCCGAGATCGGAGAATCTGGCCCCGAGATCGGAGAATCTCGCCCGAGATCGGAGAATCTGGCCCGAGATCGGAGAATCTCGCCCCGATATCGGAGAATCTCGCCCTGTGATCGGAGAATCTCGCCCGAGATCGGAGAATCTGGCCCCGAGATCGGAGAATCTCGCCCTGAGATCGGAGAATTTCGCCCGAGATCGGAGAATCTCGCCCGAGATCGGAGAATCTCACCCCGAGATCGGAGAATCCCGCCCGAGATCGGAGAATCTGCCCGAGATCGGAGAATCTCGCCCGAGATCGGAGAATCTCACCCCGTGATCGGAGAATCTGGCCCGAGATCGGAGAATCTCACCCGAGATCGGAGAATCTCACCCCGAGATCGGAGAATCTCGCCCCGAGATCGGAGAATCCCGCCCGAGATCGGAGAATCTGCCCCGAGATCGGAGAATCTCGCCCGAGATCGGAGAATCTCACCCCGTGATCGGAGAATCTGGCCCGAGATCGGAGAATCTCACCCGAGATCGGAGAATCTCACCCCGAGATCGGAGAATCTCGCCCCGAGATCGGAGAATCTGGCCCCGAGATCGGAGAATCTCACCCCGAGATCGGAGAATCTCACCCCGAGATCGGAGAATCCCGCCCCGAGATCGGAGAATCCCGCCCCGAGATCGGAGAATCTCGCCCCGAGATCGGAGAATCTCGCCCCGAGATCGGAGAATCTCGCCCCGAGATCGGAGAATCTCGCCCCGAGATCGGAGAATCTCGCCCCGAGATCGGAGAATCTCGCCCCGAGATCGGAGAATATCGCCCCGAGATCGGAGAATCTCACCCCGAGATCGGAGAATCTCACCCGAGATGGGTGAATCTCACCCCGAGATCGGAGAATCTGGCCCCGAGATCGGAGAATCTCACCCCGAGATCGGAGAATCTCGCCCCGAGATCGGAGAATCTCACCCCGAGATCGGAGAATCTGCCCCGAGATCGGAGAATCTCGCCCCGAGATCGGAGAATCTCACCCCGAGATCGGAGAATCTCACCCCGAGATCGGAGAATCTGCCCCGAGATCGGAGAATCCCGCCCCGAGATCGGAGAATCTCGCCCGAGATCGGAGAATCTCACCCGAGATCGGAGAATCTCGCCCCGAGATCGGAGAATCTCGCCCGAGATCGGAGAATCTCACCCGAGATCGGAGAATCTCGCCCCGAGATCGGAGAATCTCACCCGAGATCGGAGAATCTCGCCCCGAGATCGGAGAATCTCACCCCGAGATCGGAGAATCTCACCCCGAGATCGGAGAATCTGGCCCGAGATCGGAGAACCTCGCCCCGATATCGGAGAATCTCGCCCTGAGATCGGAGAATCTCGCCCGAGATCGGAGAATCTGGCCCCGAGATCGGAGAATCTCGCCCGAGATCGGAGAATCTGGCCCGAGATCGGAGAATCTCGCCCCGATATCGGAGAATCTCGCCCTGAGATCGGAGAATCTCGCCCGAGATCGGAGAATCTGGCCCCGAGATCGGAGAATCTCGCCCTGAGATCGGAGAATCTCGCCCGAGATCGGAGAATCTCACCCCAAGATCGGAGAATCTGCCCCGAGATCGGAGAATCTCACCCCGAGATCGGAGAATCTCGCCCCGAGATCGGAGAATCTCACCCCGAGGTCGGAGAATCTCGCCCCGAGATCGGAGAATCTCACCCGAGATCGGAGAATCTCACCCCGAGATCGGAGAATCTCACCCGAGATCGGAGAATCTCACCCGAGATCGGAGAATCCCGCCCCGAGATCGGAGAATCTCACCCGAGATCGGAGAATCTCACCCGAGATCGGAGAATCTCGCCCCGAGATCGGAGAATCTCGCCCGAGATCGGAGAATCTCACCCGAGATCGGAGAATCTCGCCCCGAGATCGGAGAATCTCACCCGAGATCGGAGAATCTCGCCCCGAGATCGGAGAATCTCACCCCGAGATCGGAGAATCTCACCCCGAGATCGGAGAATCTGGCCCGAGATCGGAGAACCTCGCCCCGATATCGGAGAATCTCGCCCTGAGATCGGAGAATCTCGCCCGAGATCGGAGAATCTGGCCCCGAGATCGGAGAATCTCGCCCGAGATCGGAGAATCTGGCCCGAGATCGGAGAATCTCGCCCCGATATCGGAGAATCTCGCCCTGTGATCGGAGAATCTCGCCCGAGATCGGAGAATCTGGCCCCGAGATCGGAGAATCTCGCCCTGAGATCGGAGAATTTCGCCCGAGATCGGAGAATCTCGCCCGAGATCGGAGAATCTCACCCCGAGATCGGAGAATCCCGCCCGAGATCGGAGAATCTGCCCCGAGATCGGAGAATCTCGCCCGAGATCGGAGAATCTCACCCCGTGATCGGAGAATCTGGCCCGAGATCGGAGAATCTCACCCGAGATCGGAGAATCTCACCCCGAGATCGGAGAATCTCGCCCCGAGATCGGAGAATCTGGCCCCGAGATCGGAGAATCTCACCCCGAGATCGGAGAATCTCACCCCGAGATCGGAGAATCCCGCCCCGAGATCGGAGAATCCCGCCCCGAGATCGGAGAATCTCGCCCCGAGATCGGAGAATCTCGCCCCGAGATCGGAGAATCTCGCCCCGAGATCGGAGAATCTCGCCCCGAGATCGGAGAATCTCGCCCCGAGATCGGAGAATCTCGCCCCGAGATCGGAGAATATCGCCCCGAGATCGGAGAATCTCACCCCGAGATCGGAGAATCTCACCCGAGATGGGTGAATCTCACCCCGAGATCGGAGAATCTGGCCCCGAGATCGGAGAATCTCACCCCGAGATCGGAGAATCTCGCCCCGAGATCGGAGAATCTCACCCCGAGATCGGAGAATCTGCCCCGAGATCGGAGAATCTCGCCCCGAGATCGGAGAATCTCACCCCGAGATCGGAGAATCTCACCCCGAGATCGGAGAATCTGCCCCGAGATCGGAGAATCCCGCCCCGAGATCGGAGAATCTCGCCCGAGATCGGAGAATCTCACCCGAGATCGGAGAATCTCGCCCCGAGATCGGAGAATCTCGCCCGAGATCGGAGAATCTCACCCGAGATCGGAGAATCTCGCCCCGAGATCGGAGAATCTCACCCGAGATCGGAGAATCTCGCCCCGAGATCGGAGAATCTCACCCCGAGATCGGAGAATCTCACCCCGAGATCGGAGAATCTGGCCCGAGATCGGAGAACCTCGCCCCGATATCGGAGAATCTCGCCCTGAGATCGGAGAATCTCGCCCGAGATCGGAGAATCTGGCCCCGAGATCGGAGAATCTCGCCCGAGATCGGAGAATCTGGCCCGAGATCGGAGAATCTCGCCCCGATATCGGAGAATCTCGCCCTGAGATCGGAGAATCTCGCCCGAGATCGGAGAATCTGGCCCCGAGATCGGAGAATCTCGCCCTGAGATCGGAGAATCTCGCCCGAGATCGGAGAATCTCGCCCGAGATCGGAGAATCTCGCCCCGAGATCGGAGAATCTGGCCCGAGATCGGAGAATCTCGCCCCGAGATCGGAAAATCTCGCCCGAGATCGGAGAATCTCGCCCCGAGATCGGAGAATCTCACCCCGAGATCGGAGAATCTCGCCCCGAGATCGGAGAATCTCGCCCCGAGATCGGAGAATCTCGCCCCGAGATCGGAGAATCTCGCCCCGCGATCGGAGAATCTCACCCCGATATCGGAGAATCTCACCCCGATATCAGAGAATCTCGCCCCGAGATCGGAGAATCTGGCCCGAGATCGGAGAATCTCGCCCCGAGATCGGAGAATCTCACCCTGATATCAGAGAATCCCGCCCCGAGATCGGAGAATCCCGCCCGAGATCGGAGAATCTCACCCCGAGATCGGAGAATCTCACCCCGAGATCGGAGAATCTCGCACCGAGATCGGAGAATCTCGCCCCGAGATCGGAGAATCTGGCCCCGAGATCGGAGAATCTCACCCCAAGAGCGGAGAATCTCGCCCCGAGATCGGAGAATCTCACCCGAGATCGGAGAATCTCACCCGAGATCGGAGAATCTCGCCCCGAGATCGGAGAATCTCGCCCGAGATCGGAGAATCTCACCCGAGATCGGAGAATCTCGCCCCGAGATCGGAGAATCTCACCCGAGATCGGAGAATCTCGCCCCGAGATCGGAGAATCTCACCCCGAGATCGGAGAATCTCACCCCGAGATCGGAGAATCTGGCCCGAGATCGGAGAACCTCGCCCCGATATCGGAGAATCTCGCCCTGAGATCGGAGAATCTCGCCCGAGATCGGAGAATCTGGCCCCGAGATCGGAGAATCTCGCCCGAGATCGGAGAATCTGGCCCGAGATCGGAGAATCTCGCCCCGATATCGGAGAATCTCGCCCTGAGATCGGAGAATCTCGCCCGAGATCGGAGAATCTGGCCCCGAGATCGGAGAATCTCGCCCTGAGATCGGAGAATCTCGCCCGAGATCGGAGAATCTCGCCCGAGATCGGAGAATCTCGCCCCGAGATCGGAGAATCTGGCCCGAGATCGGAGAATCTCGCCCCGAGATCGGAAAATCTCGCCCGAGATCGGAGAATCTCGCCCCGAGATCGGAGAATCTCGCCCCGAGATCGGAGAATCTCGCCCCGAGATCGGAGAATCTCGCCCCGAGATCGGAGAATCTCGCCCCGAGATCGGAGAATCTCGCCCCGCGATCGGAGAATCTCACCCCGATATCGGAGAATCTCACCCCGATATCAGAGAATCTCGCCCCGAGATCGGAGAATCTGGCCCGAGATCGGAGAATCTCGCCCCGAGATCGGAGAATCTCACCCTGATATCAGAGAATCCCGCCCCGAGATCGGAGAATCCCGCCCGAGATCGGAGAATCTCACCCCGAGATCGGAGAATCTCACCCCGAGATCGGAGAATCTCGCACCGAGATCGGAGAATCTCGCCCCGAGATCGGAGAATCTGGCCCCGAGATCGGAGAATCTCACCCCAAGAGCGGAGAATCTCGCCCCGAGATCGGAGAATCTCACCCGAGATCGGAGAATCTCACCCGAGATCGGAGAATCTCGCCCCGAGATCGGAGAATCTCGCCCGAGATCGGAGAATCTCACCCGAGATCGGAGAATCTCGCCCCGAGATCGGAGAATCTCACCCGAGATCGGAGAATCTCGCCCCGAGATCGGAGAATCTCACCCCGAGATCGGAGAATCTCACCCCGAGATCGGAGAATCTGGCCCGAGATCGGAGAACCTCGCCCCGATATCGGAGAATCTCGCCCTGAGATCGGAGAATCTCGCCCGAGATCGGAGAATCTGGCCCCGAGATCGGAGAATCTCGCCCGAGATCGGAGAATCTGGCCCGAGATCGGAGAATCTCGCCCCGATATCGGAGAATCTCGCCCTGAGATCGGAGAATCTCGCCCGAGATCGGAGAATCTGGCCCCGAGATCGGAGAATCTCGCCCTGAGATCGGAGAATCTCGCCCGAGATCGGAGAATCTCGCCCGAGATCGGAGAATCTCGCCCCGAGATCGGAGAATCTGGCCCGAGATCGGAGAATCTCGCCCCGAGATCGGAAAATCTCGCCCGAGATCGGAGAATCTCGCCCCGAGATCGGAGAATCTCGCCCCGAGATCGGAGAATCTCGCCCCGAGATCGGAGAATCTCGCCCCGAGATCGGAGAATCTCGCCCCGAGATCGGAGAATCTCGCCCCGAGATCGGAGAATCTCGCCCCGAGATCGGAGAATCTCGCCCCGAGATCGGAGAATCTCGCCCCGCGATCGGAGAATCTCACCCCGATATCGGAGAATCTCACCCCGATATCAGAGAATCTCGCCCCGAGATCGTAGAATCTGGCCCGAGATCGGAGAATCTCGCCCCGAGATCGGAGAATCTCACCCTGATATCAGAGAATCCCGCCCCGAGATCGGAGAATCCCGCCCGAGATCGGAGAATCTCACCCCGAGATCGGAGAATCTCACCCCGAGATCGGAGAATCTCGCACCGAGATCGGAGAATCTCGCCCCGAGATCGGAGAATCTGGCCCCGAGATCGGAGAATCTCACCCCAAGAGCGGAGAATCTCGCCCCGAGATCGGAGAATCTCACCCGAGATCGGAGAATCTCACCCGAGATCGGAGAATCTCGCCCCGAGATCGGAGAATCTCGCCCGAGATCGGAGAATCTCACCCGAGATCGGAGAATCTCGCCCCGAGATCGGAGAATCTCACCCGAGATCGGAGAATCTCGCCCCGAGATCGGAGAATCTCACCCCGAGATCGGAGAATCTCACCCCGAGATCGGAGAATCTGGCCCGAGATCGGAGAACCTCGCCCCGATATCGGAGAATCTGGCCCGAGATCGGAGAACCTCGCCCCGATATCGGAGAATCTCGCCCTGAGATCGGAGAATCTCGCCCGAGATCGGAGAATCTGGCCCCGAGATCGGAGAATCTCGCCCGAGATCGGAGAATCTGGCCCGAGATCGGAGAATCTCGCCCCGATATCGGAGAATCTCGCCCTGAGATCGGAGAATCTCGCCCGAGATCGGAGAATCTGGCCCCGAGATCGGAGAATCTCGCCCTGAGATCGGAGAATCTCACCCGAGATCGGAGAATCTCGCCCGAGATCGGAGAATCTCGCCCCGAGATCGGAGAATCTGGCCCGAGATCGGAGAATCTCACCCCGAGATCGGAAAATCTCGCCCGAGATCGGAGAATCTCGCCCCGAGATCGGAGAATCTCACCCCGAGATCGGAGAATCTCACCCCGAGATCGGAGAATCTCGCCCGAGATCGGAGAATCTCACCCCGAGATCGGAGAATCTCGCCCCGAGATCGGAGAATCTCGTCCCGAGATCGGAGAATCTCGCCCCGAGATCGGAGAATCTCGCCCCGCGATCGGAGAATCTCACCCCGATATCGGAGAATCTCACCCCGATATCAGAGAATCTCGCCACGAGATCGGAGAATCTGGCCCGAGATCGGAGAATCTCGCCCCGAGATCGGAGAATCTCACCCTGATATCAGAGAATCCCGCCCCGAGATCGGAGAATCCCGCCCGAGATCGGAGAATCTCACCCCGAGATCGGAGAATCTCACCCCGAGATCGGAGAATCTCGCAACGAGATCGGAGAATCTCGCCCCGAGATCGGAGAATCTCGCCCCGAGATCGGAGAATCTCGCCCCGAGATCGGAGAATCTCGCCCCGAGATCGGAGAATCTCGCCCCGAGATCGGAGAATCTCGCCCCGAGATCGGAGAATCTCGCCCCGAGATCGGAGAATCTCGCCCCGAGATCGGAGAATCTCGCCCCGAGATCGGAGAATCTCACCCCGAGATCGGAGAATCTCACCCGAGATGGGAGAATCTCACCCCGAGATCGGAGAATCTGGCCCCGAGATCGGAGAATCTGGCCCCGAGATCGGAGAATCTCGCCCCGAGATCGGAGAATCTCACCCTGATATCAGAGAATCCCGCCCCGAGATCGGAGAATCCCGCCCGAGATCGGAGAATCTCACCCCGAGATCGGAGAATCTCACCCCGAGATCGGAGAATCTCGCACCGAGATCGGAGAATCTCGCCCCGAGATCGGAGAATCTCGCCCCGAGATCGGAGAATCTCGCCCCGAGATCGGAGAATCTCGCCCCGAGATCGGAGAATCTCGCCCCGAGATCGGAGAATCTCGCCCCGAGATCGGAGAATCTCGCCCCGAGATCGGAGAATCTCACCCGAGATGGGAGAATCTCACCCCGAGATCGGAGAATCTGGCCCCGAGATCGGAGAATCTGGCCACGAGATCGGAGAATCTGGCCCCGAGATCGGAGAATCTCGCCCCGAGATCGGAGAATCCCGCCCCGAGATCGGAGAATCTCACCCCGAGATCGGAGAATCTCGCCCCGAGATCGGAGAATCTGGCCCCGAGATCGGAGAATCTCGCCCCGAGATCGGAGAATCTCGCCCCGAGATCGGAGAATCTCACCCCGGGATCGGAGAATCTCGCCCCGAGATCGGAGAATCTAACCCCGAGATCGGAGAATCTGCCCCGAGATCGGAGAATCTCGCCCCGAGATCGGAGAATCTCACCCCGAGATCGGAGAATCTCACCCCGAGATCGGAGAATCTGGCCCGAGATCGGAGAATCTCACCCCGAGATCGGAGAATCTCACCCCGAGATCGGAGAATCTGCCCCGAGATCAGAGAATCTCGCCCCGAGATCGGAGAATCTCACCCCGAGGTCGGAGAATCTCACCCCGAGATCGGAGAATCTCACCCGAGATCGGAGAATCTCACCCGAGATCGGAGAATCCCGCCCCGAGATCGGAGAATCTCACCCGAGATCGGAGAATCTCACCCGAGATCGGAGAATCTCGCCCCGAGATCGGAGAATCTCGCCCCGAGATCGGAGAATCTCGCCCGAGATCGGAGAATCTCACCCGAGATCGGAGAATCTCGCCCCGAGATCGGAGAATCTCACCCGAGATCGGAGAATCTCGCCCCGAGATCGGAGAATCTCACCCCGAGATCGGAGAATCTCACCCCGAGATCGGAGAATCTGGCCCGAGATCGGAGAACCTCGCCCCGATATCGGAGAATCTCGCCCTGAGATCGGAGAATCTCGCCCGAGATCGGAGAATCTGGCCCCGAGATCGGAGAATCTCGCCCGAGATCGGAGAATCTGGCCCGAGATCGGAGAATCTCGCCCCGATATCGGAGAATCTCGCCCTGTGATCGGAGAATCTCGCCCGAGATCGGAGAATCTGGCCCCGAGATCGGAGAATCTCGCCCTGAGATCGGAGAATTTCGCCCGAGATCGGAGAATCTCGCCCGAGATCGGAGAATCTCGCCCCGAGATCGGAGAATCTGGCCCGAGATCGGAGAATCTCGCCCCGAGATCGGAAAATCTCGCCCGAGATCGGAGAATCTCGCCCCGAGATCGGAGAATCTCACCCCGAGATCGGAGAATCTCGCCCGAGATCGGAGAATCTCACCCCGAGATCGGAGAATCTCGCCCCGAGATCGGAGAATCTCGCCCCGAGATCGGAGAATCTCGCCCCGAGATCGGAGAATCTCGCCCCGCGATCGGAGAATCTCACCCCGATATCGGAGAATCTCACCCCGATATCAGAGAATCTCGCCCCGAGATCGGAGAATCTGGCCCGAGATCGGAGAATCTCGCCCCGAGATCGGAGAATCTCACCCTGATATCAGAGAATCCCGCCCCGAGATCGGAGAATCCCGCCCGAGATCGGAGAATCTCACCCGAGATCGGAGAATCTCGCCCCGAGATCGGAGAATCTCACCCGAGATCGGAGAATCTCGCCCCGAGATCGGAGAATCTCGCCCCGAGATCGGAGAATCTCACCCCGAGATCGGAGAATCTGGCCCCGAGATCGGAGAATCTCACCCCAAGAGCGGAGAATCTCGCCCCGAGATCGGAGAATCTCACCCGAGATCGGAGAATCTCACCCGAGATCGGAGAATCTCGCCCCGAGATCGGAGAATCTCGCCCGAGATCGGAGAATCTCACCCGAGATCGGAGAATCTCGCCCCGAGATCGGAGAATCTCACCCGAGATCGGAGAATCTCGCCCCGAGATCGGAGAATCTCACCCCGAGATCGGAGAATCTCACCCCGAGATCGGAGAATCTGGCCCGAGATCGGAGAACCTCGCCCCGATATCGGAGAATCTGGCCCGAGATCGGAGAACCTCGCCCCGATATCGGAGAATCTCGCCCTGAGATCGGAGAATCTCGCCCGAGATCGGAGAATCTGGCCCCGAGATCGGAGAATCTCGCCCGAGATCGGAGAATCTGGCCCGAGATCGGAGAATCTCGCCCCGATATCGGAGAATCTCGCCCTGAGATCGGAGAATCTCGCCCGAGATCGGAGAATCTGGCCCCGAGATCGGAGAATCTCGCCCTGAGATCGGAGAATCTCGCCCGAGATCGGAGAATCTCGCCCGAGATCGGAGAATCTCGCCCCGAGATCGGAGAATCTGGCCCGAGATCGGAGAATCTCACCCCGAGATCGGAAAATCTCGCCCGAGATCGGAGAATCTCGCCCCGAGATCGGAGAATCTCACCCCGAGATCGGAGAATCTCGCCCGAGATCGGAGAATCTCACCCCGAGATCGGAGAATCTCGCCCCGAGATCGGAGAATCTCGTCCCGAGATCGGAGAATCTCGCCCCGAGATCGGAGAATCTCGCCCCGCGATCGGAGAATCTCACCCCGATATCGGAGAATCTCACCCCGATATCAGAGAATCTCGCCACGAGATCGGAGAATCTGGCCCGAGATCGGAGAATCTCGCCCCGAGATCGGAGAATCTCACCCTGATATCAGAGAATCCCGCCCCGAGATCGGAGAATCCCGCCCGAGATCGGAGAATCTCACCCCGAGATCGGAGAATCTCACCCCGAGATCGGAGAATCTCGCAACGAGATCGGAGAATCTCGCCCCGAGATCGGAGAATCTCGCCCCGAGATCGGAGAATCTCGCCCCGAGATCGGAGAATCTCGCCCCGAGATCGGAGAATCTCGCCCCGAGATCGGAGAATCTCGCCCCGAGATCGGAGAATCTCGCCCCGAGATCGGAGAATCTCGCCCCGAGATCGGAGAATCTCGCCCCGAGATCGGAGAATCTCGCCCCGAGATCGGAGAATCTCGCCCCGAGATCGGAGAATCTCACCCCGAGATCGGAGAATCTCACCCGAGATGGGAGAATCTCACCCCGAGATCGGAGAATCTGGCCCCGAGATCGGAGAATCTGGCCCCGAGATCGGAGAATCTCGCCCCGAGATCGGAGAATCTCACCCTGATATCAGAGAATCCCGCCCCGGGATCGGAGAATCCCGCCCGAGATCGGAGAATCTCACCCCGAGATCGGAGAATCTCACCCCGAGATCGGAGAATCTCGCACCGAGATCGGAGAATCTCGCCCCGAGATCGGAGAATCTCGCCCCGAGATCGGAGAATCTCGCCCCGAGATCGGAGAATCTCGCCCCGAGATCGGAGAATCTCGCCCCGAGATCGGAGAATCTCGCCCCGAGATCGGAGAATCTCACCCCGAGATCGGAGAATCTCACCCGAGATGGGAGAATCTCACCCCGAGATCGGAGAATCTGGCCCCGAGATCGGAGAATCTGGCCACGAGATCGGAGAATCTGGCCCCGAGATCGGAGAATCTCGCCCCGAGATCGGAGAATCCCGCCCCGAGATCGGAGAATCTCACCCCGAGATCGGAGAATCTCGCCCCGAGATCGGAGAATCTGGCCCCGAGATCGGAGAATCTCGCCCCGAGATCGGAGAATCTCGCCCCGAGATCGGAGAATCTCACCCCGAGATCGGAGAATCTCGCCCCGAGATCGGAGAATCTAACCCCGAGATCGGAGAATCTGCCCCGAGATCGGAGAATCTCGCCCCGAGATCGGAGAATCTCACCCCGAGATCGGAGAATCTCACCCCGAGATCGGAGAATCTGGCCCGAGATCGGAGAATCTGGCCCGAGATCGGAGAATCTCGCCCCGAGATCGGAGAATCTCACCCCGAGATCGGAGAATCTCACCCCGAGATCGGAGAATCTCACCCCAAGATCGGAGAATCTGCCCCGAGATCGGAGAATCTCACACCGAGATCGGAGAATCTCACCCCGAGATCGGAGAATCTGCCCCGAGATCAGAGAATCTCGCCCCGAGATCGGAGAATCTCACCCCGAGGTCGGAGAATCTCACCCCGAGATCGGAGAATCTCACCCGAGATCGGAGAATCTCACCCGAGATCGGAGAATCCCGCCCCGAGATCGGAGAATCTCACCCGAGATCGGAGAATCTCACCCGAGATCGGAGAATCTCGCCCCGAGATCGGAGAATCTCGCCCGAGATCGGAGAATCTCACCCGAGATCGGAGAATCTCGCCCCGAGATCGGAGAATCTCACCCGAGATCGGAGAATCTCGCCCCGAGATCGGAGAATCTCACCCCGAGATCGGAGAATCTCACCCCGAGATCGGAGAATCTGGCCCGAGATCGGAGAACCTCGCCCCGATATCGGAGAATCTCGCCCTGAGATCGGAGAATCTCGCCCGAGATCGGAGAATCTGGCCCCGAGATCGGAGAATCTCGCCCGAGATCGGAGAATCTGGCCCGAGATCGGAGAATCTCGCCCCGATATCGGAGAATCTCGCCCTGTGATCTCAGAATCTCGCCCGAGATCGGAGAATCTGGCCCCGAGATCGGAGAATCTCGCCCTGAGATCGGAGAATTTCGCCCGAGATCGGAGAATCTCGCCCGAGATCGGAGAATCTCGCCCCGAGATCGGAGAATCTGGCCCGAGATCGGAGAATCTCGCCCCGAGATCGGAAAATCTCGCCCGAGATCGGAGAATCTCGCCCCGAGATCGGAGAATCTCACCCCGAGATCGGAGAATCTCGCCCGAGATCGGAGAATCTCACCCCGAGATCGGAGAATCTCGCCCCGAGATCGGAGAATCTCGCCCCGAGATCGGAGAATCTCGCCCCGAGATCGGAGAATCTCGCCCCGCGATCGGAGAATCTCACCCCGATATCGGAGAATCTCACCCCGATATCAGAGAATCTCGCCCCGAGATCGGAGAATCTGGCCCGAGATCGGAGAATCTCGCCCCGAGATCGGAGAATCTCACCCTGATATCAGAGAATCCCGCCCCGAGATCGGAGAATCCCGCCCGAGATCGGAGAATCTCACCCCAAGATCGGAGAATCTCGCCCCGAGATCGGAGAATCTGGCCCCGAGATCGGAGAATCTCACCCCGAGATCGGAGAATCTCGCCCCGAGATCGGAGAATCTCGCACCGAGATCGGAGAATCTCGCCCCGAGATCGGAGAATCTGGCCCCGAGATCGGAGAATCTCACCCCGAGATCGGAGAATCTCGCCCCGAGATCGGAGAATCTCACCCGAGATCGGAGAATCTCACCCCGAGATCGGAGAATCTCGCCCCGAGATCGGAGAATCTCGCCCCGAGATCGGAGAATCTCGCCCCGAGATCGGAGAATCTCGCCCCGAGATCGGAGAATCTCGCCCGAGATCGGAGAATCTGCCCCGAGATCGGAGAATCTGGCCCCGAGATCGGAGAATCTGGCCCCGAGATCGGAGAATCTCGCCCCGAGATCGGAGAATCTCGCCCCGAGATCGGAGAATCTCGCCCCGAGATCGGAGAATCTCACCCCGAGATCGGAGAATCTCACCCCGAGATCAGAGAATCTCGCCCGAGATCGGAGAATCTCGCCCGAGATCGGAGAATCTCACCCCGAGATCGGAGAATCTCACCCCGAGATCGGAGAATCTCGCCCGAGATCGGAGAATCTGGCCCGAGATCGGAGAATCTCACCTCGAGATCGGAGAATCTCACCCCGAGATCGGAGAATCTGCCCCGAGATCGGAGAATCTCACCCCGAGATCGGAGAATCTCGCCCGAGATCGGAGAATCTGCCCCGAGATCGGAGAATCTGGCCCGAGATCGGAGAATCTGGCCCGAGATCGGAGAATCTGCCCCGAGATCGGAAAATCTGGCCCGAGATCGGAGAATCTGGCCCGAGATCGGAGAATCAGGCCCGAGATCGGAGAATCTCACCCCGAGATCGGAGAATCTGGCCCGAGATCGGAGAATCTCACCCCGAGATCGGAGAATCTCGCCCGAGATCGGAGAATCCCGCCCCGAGATCGGAGAATCTCACCCCGAGATCAGAGAATCTCGCCCGAGATCGGAGAATCTCACCCCGAGATCGGAGAATCCCGCCCGAGATCGGAGAATCTGCCCCGAGATCGGAGAATCTCGCCCGAGATCGGAGAATCTCACCCCGAGATCGGAGAATCTGCCCCGAGATCGGAGAATCTCACCCGAGATCGGAGAATCTCACCCCGAGATCGGAGAATCTGGCCCGAGATCGGAGAATCTCACCCCGAGATCGGAGAATCTGGCCCGAGATCGGAGAAGCTCACCCCGAGATCGGAGAATCTCGCCCCGAGATCGGAGAATCCCGCCCGAGATCGGAGAATCTCACCCCGAGATCGGAGAATCTCGCCCGAGATCGGAGAATCTGGCCCGAGATCGGAAAATCTGGCCCGAGATCGGAGAATCTGGCCCGAGATCGGAGAATCTGGCCCGAGATCGGAGAATCTGGCCCGAGATCGGAGAATCTGGCCCGAGATCGGAGAATCTCACCCCGAGATCGGAGAATCTGGCCCGAGATCGGAGAATCTCACCCCGAGATCGGAGAATCTCACCTGAGATCGGAGAATCTGGCCCGAGATCGGAAAATCTGGCCCGAGATCGGAGAATCTGGCCCGAGATCGGAGAATCTGGCCCCGAGATCGGAGAATCTCACCCCGAGATCGGAGAATCTCACCCGAGATGGGAGAATCTCACCCCGAGATCGGAGAATCTGGCCCCGAGATCGGAGAATCTGGCCCCGAGATCGGAGAATCTCGCCCCGAGATCGGAGAATCTCACCCTGATATCAGAGAATCCCGCCCCGAGATCGGAGAATCCCGCCCGAGATCGGAGAATCTCACCCCGAGATCGGAGAATCTCACCCCGAGATCGGAGAATCTCGCACCGAGATCGGAGAATCTCGCCCCGAGATCGGAGAATCTCGCCCCGAGATCGGAGAATCTCGCCCCGAGATCGGAGAATCTCGCCCCGAGATCGGAGAATCTCGCCCCGAGATCGGAGAATCTCGCCCCGAGATCGGAGAATCTCGCCCCGAGATCGGAGAATCTCACCCGAGATGGGAGAATCTCACCCCGAGATCGGAGAATCTGGCCCCGAGATCGGAGAATCTGGCCACGAGATCGGAGAATCTGGCCCCGAGATCGGAGAATCTCGCCCCGAGATCGGAGAATCCCGCCCCGAGATCGGAGAATCTCACCCCGAGATCGGAGAATCTCGCCCCGAGATCGGAGAATCTGGCCCCGAGATCGGAGAATCTCGCCCCGAGATCGGAGAATCTCGCCCCGAGATCGGAGAATCTCACCCCGGGATCGGAGAATCTCGCCCCGAGATCGGAGAATCTAACCCCGAGATCGGAGAATCTGCCCCGAGATCGGAGAATCTCGCCCCGAGATCGGAGAATCTCACCCCGAGATCGGAGAATCTCACCCCGAGATCGGAGAATCTGGCCCGAGATCGGAGAATCTCACCCCGAGATCGGAGAATCTCACCCCGAGATCGGAGAATCTGCCCCGAGATCAGAGAATCTCGCCCCGAGATCGGAGAATCTCACCCCGAGGTCGGAGAATCTCACCCCGAGATCGGAGAATCTCACCCGAGATCGGAGAATCTCACCCGAGATCGGAGAATCCCGCCCCGAGATCGGAGAATCTCACCCGAGATCGGAGAATCTCACCCGAGATCGGAGAATCTCGCCCCGAGATCGGAGAATCTCGCCCCGAGATCGGAGAATCTCGCCCGAGATCGGAGAATCTCACCCGAGATCGGAGAATCTCGCCCCGAGATCGGAGAATCTCACCCGAGATCGGAGAATCTCGCCCCGAGATCGGAGAATCTCACCCCGAGATCGGAGAATCTCACCCCGAGATCGGAGAATCTGGCCCGAGATCGGAGAACCTCGCCCCGATATCGGAGAATCTCGCCCTGAGATCGGAGAATCTCGCCCGAGATCGGAGAATCTGGCCCCGAGATCGGAGAATCTCGCCCGAGATCGGAGAATCTGGCCCGAGATCGGAGAATCTCGCCCCGATATCGGAGAATCTCGCCCTGTGATCGGAGAATCTCGCCCGAGATCGGAGAATCTGGCCCCGAGATCGGAGAATCTCGCCCTGAGATCGGAGAATTTCGCCCGAGATCGGAGAATCTCGCCCGAGATCGGAGAATCTCGCCCCGAGATCGGAGAATCTGGCCCGAGATCGGAGAATCTCGCCCCGAGATCGGAAAATCTCGCCCGAGATCGGAGAATCTCGCCCCGAGATCGGAGAATCTCACCCCGAGATCGGAGAATCTCGCCCGAGATCGGAGAATCTCACCCCGAGATCGGAGAATCTCGCCCCGAGATCGGAGAATCTCGCCCCGAGATCGGAGAATCTCGCCCCGAGATCGGAGAATCTCGCCCCGCGATCGGAGAATCTCACCCCGATATCGGAGAATCTCACCCCGATATCAGAGAATCTCGCCCCGAGATCGGAGAATCTGGCCCGAGATCGGAGAATCTCGCCCCGAGATCGGAGAATCTCACCCTGATATCAGAGAATCCCGCCCCGAGATCGGAGAATCCCGCCCGAGATCGGAGAATCTCACCCGAGATCGGAGAATCTCGCCCCGAGATCGGAGAATCTCACCCGAGATCGGAGAATCTCGCCCCGAGATCGGAGAATCTCACCCCGAGATCGGAGAATCTGGCCCCGAGATCGGAGAATCTCACCCCAAGAGCGGAGAATCTCGCCCCGAGATCGGAGAATCTCACCCGAGATCGGAGAATCTCACCCGAGATCGGAGAATCTCGCCCCGAGATCGGAGAATCTCGCCCGAGATCGGAGAATCTCACCCGAGATCGGAGAATCTCGCCCCGAGATCGGAGAATCTCACCCGAGATCGGAGAATCTCGCCCCGAGATCGGAGAATCTCACCCCGAGATCGGAGAATCTCACCCCGAGATCGGAGAATCTGGCCCGAGATCGGAGAACCTCGCCCCGATATCGGAGAATCTGGCCCGAGATCGGAGAACCTCGCCCCGATATCGGAGAATCTCGCCCTGAGATCGGAGAATCTCGCCCGAGATCGGAGAATCTGGCCCCGAGATCGGAGAATCTCGCCCGAGATCGGAGAATCTGGCCCGAGATCGGAGAATCTCGCCCCGATATCGGAGAATCTCGCCCTGAGATCGGAGAATCTCGCCCGAGATCGGAGAATCTGGCCCCGAGATCGGAGAATCTCGCCCTGAGATCGGAGAATCTCGCCCGAGATCGGAGAATCTCGCCCGAGATCGGAGAATCTCGCCCCGAGATCGGAGAATCTGGCCCGAGATCGGAGAATCTCACCCCGAGATCGGAAAATCTCGCCCGAGATCGGAGAATCTCGCCCCGAGATCGGAGAATCTCACCCCGAGATCGGAGAATCTCGCCCGAGATCGGAGAATCTCACCCCGAGATCGGAGAATCTCGCCCCGAGATCGGAGAATCTCGTCCCGAGATCGGAGAATCTCGCCCCGAGATCGGAGAATCTCGCCCCGCGATCGGAGAATCTCACCCCGATATCGGAGAATCTCACCCCGATATCAGAGAATCTCGCCACGAGATCGGAGAATCTGGCCCGAGATCGGAGAATCTCGCCCCGAGATCGGAGAATCTCACCCTGATATCAGAGAATCCCGCCCCGAGATCGGAGAATCCCGCCCGAGATCGGAGAATCTCACCCCGAGATCGGAGAATCTCACCCCGAGATCGGAGAATCTCGCAACGAGATCGGAGAATCTCGCCCCGAGATCGGAGAATCTCGCCCCGAGATCGGAGAATCTCGCCCCGAGATCGGAGAATCTCGCCCCGAGATCGGAGAATCTCGCCCCGAGATCGGAGAATCTCGCCCCGAGATCGGAGAATCTCGCCCCGAGATCGGAGAATCTCGCCCCGAGATCGGAGAATCTCGCCCCGAGATCGGAGAATCTCGCCCCGAGATCGGAGAATCTCACCCCGAGATCGGAGAATCTCACCCGAGATGGGAGAATCTCACCCCGAGATCGGAGAATCTGGCCCCGAGATCGGAGAATCTGGCCCCGAGATCGGAGAATCTCGCCCCGAGATCGGAGAATCTCACCCTGATATCAGAGAATCCCGCCCCGGGATCGGAGAATCCCGCCCGAGATCGGAGAATCTCACCCCGAGATCGGAGAATCTCACCCCGAGATCGGAGAATCTCGCACCGAGATCGGAGAATCTCGCCCCGAGATCGGAGAATCTCGCCCCGAGATCGGAGAATCTCGCCCCGAGATCGGAGAATCTCGCCCCGAGATCGGAGAATCTCGCCCCGAGATCGGAGAATCTCGCCCCGAGATCGGAGAATCTCACCCCGAGATCGGAGAATCTCACCCGAGATGGGAGAATCTCACCCCGAGATCGGAGAATCTGGCCCCGAGATCGGAGAATCTGGCCACGAGATCGGAGAATCTGGCCCCGAGATCGGAGAATCTCGCCCCGAGATCGGAGAATCCCGCCCCGAGATCGGAGAATCTCGCCCCGAGATCGGAGAATCTCGCCCCGAGATCGGAGAATCTGGCCCCGAGATCGGAGAATCTCGCCCCGAGATCGGAGAATCTCGCCCCGAGATCGGAGAATCTCACCCCGAGATCGGAGAATCTCGCCCCGAGATCGGAGAATCTAACCCCGAGATCGGAGAATCTGCCCCGAGATCGGAGAATCTCGCCCCGAGATCGGAGAATCTCACCCCGAGATCGGAGAATCTCACCCCGAGATCGGAGAATCTGGCCCGAGATCGGAGAATCTGGCCCGAGATCGGAGAATCTCGCCCCGAGATCGGAGAATCTCACCCCGAGATCGGAGAATCTCACCCCGAGATCGGAGAATCTCACCCCAAGATCGGAGAATCTGCCCCGAGATCGGAGAATCTCACACCGAGATCGGAGAATCTCACCCCGAGATCGGAGAATCTGCCCCGAGATCAGAGAATCTCGCCCCGAGATCGGAGAATCTCACCCCGAGGTCGGAGAATCTCACCCCGAGATCGGAGAATCTCACCCGAGATCGGAGAATCTCACCCGAGATCGGAGAATCCCGCCCCGAGATCGGAGAATCTCACCCGAGATCGGAGAATCTCACCCGAGATCGGAGAATCTCGCCCCGAGATCGGAGAATCTCGCCCGAGATCGGAGAATCTCACCCGAGATCGGAGAATCTCGCCCCGAGATCGGAGAATCTCACCCGAGATCGGAGAATCTCGCCCCGAGATCGGAGAATCTCACCCCGAGATCGGAGAATCTCACCCCGAGATCGGAGAATCTGGCCCGAGATCGGAGAACCTCGCCCCGATATCGGAGAATCTCGCCCTGAGATCGGAGAATCTCGCCCGAGATCGGAGAATCTGGCCCCGAGATCGGAGAATCTCGCCCGAGATCGGAGAATCTGGCCCGAGATCGGAGAATCTCGCCCCGATATCGGAGAATCTCGCCCTGTGATCTCAGAATCTCGCCCGAGATCGGAGAATCTGGCCCCGAGATCGGAGAATCTCGCCCTGAGATCGGAGAATTTCGCCCGAGATCGGAGAATCTCGCCCGAGATCGGAGAATCTCGCCCCGAGATCGGAGAATCTGGCCCGAGATCGGAGAATCTCGCCCCGAGATCGGAAAATCTCGCCCGAGATCGGAGAATCTCGCCCCGAGATCGGAGAATCTCACCCCGAGATCGGAGAATCTCGCCCGAGATCGGAGAATCTCACCCCGAGATCGGAGAATCTCGCCCCGAGATCGGAGAATCTCGCCCCGAGATCGGAGAATCTCGCCCCGAGATCGGAGAATCTCGCCCCGCGATCGGAGAATCTCACCCCGATATCGGAGAATCTCACCCCGATATCAGAGAATCTCGCCCCGAGATCGGAGAATCTGGCCCGAGATCGGAGAATCTCGCCCCGAGATCGGAGAATCTCACCCTGATATCAGAGAATCCCGCCCCGAGATCGGAGAATCCCGCCCGAGATCGGAGAATCTCACCCCAAGATCGGAGAATCTCGCCCCGAGATCGGAGAATCTGGCCCCGAGATCGGAGAATCTCACCCCGAGATCGGAGAATCTCGCCCCGAGATCGGAGAATCTCGCACCGAGATCGGAGAATCTCGCCCCGAGATCGGAGAATCTGGCCCCGAGATCGGAGAATCTCACCCCGAGATCGGAGAATCTCGCCCCGAGATCGGAGAATCTCACCCGAGATCGGAGAATCTCACCCCGAGATCGGAGAATCTCGCCCCGAGATCGGAGAATCTCGCCCCGAGATCGGAGAATCTCGCCCCGAGATCGGAGAATCTCGCCCCGAGATCGGAGAATCTCGCCCGAGATCGGAGAATCTGCCCCGAGATCGGAGAATCTGGCCCCGAGATCGGAGAATCTGGCCCCGAGATCGGAGAATCTCGCCCCGAGATCGGAGAATCTCGCCCCGAGATCGGAGAATCTCGCCCCGAGATCGGAGAATCTCACCCCGAGATCGGAGAATCTCACCCCGAGATCAGAGAATCTCGCCCGAGATCGGAGAATCTCGCCCGAGATCGGAGAATCTCACCCCGAGATCGGAGAATCTCACCCCGAGATCGGAGAATCTCGCCCGAGATCGGAGAATCTGGCCCGAGATCGGAGAATCTCACCTCGAGATCGGAGAATCTCACCCCGAGATCGGAGAATCTGCCCCGAGATCGGAGAATCTCACCCCGAGATCGGAGAATCTCGCCCGAGATCGGAGAATCTGCCCCGAGATCGGAGAATCTGGCCCGAGATCGGAGAATCTGGCCCGAGATCGGAGAATCTGCCCCGAGATCGGAAAATCTGGCCCGAGATCGGAGAATCTGGCCCGAGATCGGAGAATCAGGCCCGAGATCGGAGAATCTCACCCCGAGATCGGAGAATCTGGCCCGAGATCGGAGAATCTCACCCCGAGATCGGAGAATCTCGCCCGAGATCGGAGAATCCCGCCCCGAGATCGGAGAATCTCACCCCGAGATCAGAGAATCTCGCCCGAGATCGGAGAATCTCACCCCGAGATCGGAGAATCCCGCCCGAGATCGGAGAATCTGCCCCGAGATCGGAGAATCTCGCCCGAGATCGGAGAATCTCACCCCGAGATCGGAGAATCTGCCCCGAGATCGGAGAATCTCACCCGAGATCGGAGAATCTCACCCCGAGATCGGAGAATCTGGCCCGAGATCGGAGAATCTCACCCCGAGATCGGAGAATCTGGCCCGAGATCGGAGAAGCTCACCCCGAGATCGGAGAATCTCGCCCCGAGATCGGAGAATCCCGCCCGAGATCGGAGAATCTCACCCCGAGATCGGAGAATCTCGCCCGAGATCGGAGAATCTGGCCCGAGATCGGAAAATCTGGCCCGAGATCGGAGAATCTGGCCCGAGATCGGAGAATCTGGCCCGAGATCGGAGAATCTGGCCCGAGATCGGAGAATCTGGCCCGAGATCGGAGAATCTCACCCCGAGATCGGAGAATCTGGCCCGAGATCGGAGAATCTCACCCCGAGATCGGAGAATCTCACCTGAGATCGGAGAATCTGGCCCGAGATCGGAAAATCTGGCCCGAGATCGGAGAATCTGGCCCGAGATCGGAGAATCTGGCCCCGAGATCGGAGAATCTGCCCCGCGATCGGAGAATCTCACCCCGAGATCGGAGAATCTCACCCCGAGATCGGAGAATCTCGCCCCGAGATCGGAGAATCTCACCCCGAGATCGGAGAATCTGGCCCGAGATCGGAGAAGCTGGCCCCGAGATTGGAGAATCTGGCCCGAGATCGGAGAATCTGGCCCGAGATTGGAGAATCTGGCCCCGAGATCGGAGAATCTCACCCGAGATCGGAGAATCTCACCCCGAGATCGGAGAATCTCACCCCGAGATCGGAGAATCTCACCCGAGATCGGAGAATCTCACCCCGAGATCGGAGAATCTCACCCGAGATCGGAGAATCTGCCCCGCGATCGGAGAATCTCACCCCGAGATCGGAGAATCTCACCCCGAGATCGGAGAATCTCGCCCCGAGATCGGAGAATCTCACCCCGAGATCGGAGAATCTGGCCCGAGATCGGAGAAGCTGGCCCCGAGATTGGAGAATCTGGCCCGAGATCGGAGAATCTGGCCCGAGATTGGAGAATCTGGCCCCGAGATCGGAGAATCTCACCCGAGATCGGAGAATCTCACCCCGAGATCGGAGAATCTCACCCCGAGATCGGAGAATCTGGCTCGAGATCGGAGAATCTGGCCCGAGATCGGAGAATCTCGCCCCGAGATCGGAAAATCTGCCCCGAGATCGTAGAATCTCACCCCGAGATCGGAGAATCTCGCCCCGAGATCGGAGAATCTCGCCCCGAGATCGGAGAATCTCGCCCCGAGATCGGAGAATCTCGCCCCGAGATCGGAGAATCTCGCCCCGAGATCGGAGAATCTCGCCCCGAGATCGGAGAATCTCGCCCCGAGATCGGAGAATCTCGCCCCGAGATCGGAGAATCTCGCCCCGAGATCGGAGAATCTCGCCCCGAGATCGGAGAATCTCGCCCCGAGATCGGAGAATCTCGCCCCGAGATCGGAGAATCTCGCCTGAGTTGAATGGTCCGTTGCAAGGTTTGGGTTCCGCCCGCTACAATTCCCGTGGCGGGAGTGACGGTAAGACCGGGTGTGCGGGGAGGGGGGTGGGGGGGGTGCGTGCGGATGGGGCGGGGACATCACGGTGTGTGCTTACCCTCCCCACCCCAGGGAGATTCTCTGTCCGAGCAGAGCAGAACGATCGGGTGACCCCGGGGAGATGTGCTGTAGTGGCAGAGAGAGAGAGAGAGAGGGAGCGAGGCAGTGGAAAGTGCCGAGTCGGGAGTTTGGCGGGACAATATAACTGAGCTACAGGCGGCGCGGTTGAAAGGGTGGCATTAGTTGGAGCGGCAGCTATTATGCAGTGAGCTGCCCCATTCAGTGCCTGATCCCGCATTCTGCCGAATGTGTCAGTGTGCTATAATTGTCCCTCTCTCTCTCGCTCATCCCACAGTCACCAACTCAGCAGAAGCATTCAACAGCAAACTGCAGGCTGGACACGTTCTGAACCTTCTAGAAGCGAGGCCCTCTCCCTCCACCCTCCCCCGTACCGCCGACCCTGCGCCCCCACCCCCACCTCGCCCATCCCGAGGCCCCCACACAACACCTCTGATCCCTGACACCTCATTGGACAGGCTCCATCCACCTCTCCATTGGCCAGTTGTCCGGCTCTGAATAGAATTGCCTTTGTCGACAGATTGGTCCCGGTAACTGCACTGGATGCAAGCTCCCAAAATCTCTCTCCCTCTCGTGTCGTGCTAGCAAAGATTCGCTCTAGTCCTTCCAGACAGACGATAGCCAAGGTAATGATGTTCTTTCTCTCTGTCCCCTCTGTTCTCTCGCTCTCTCCCTCTCCCTCTTGACATTCCCAAAAGTTCCCCCTTTTGAACTAGAGTCATAGATGTTTACAGCATGGAAACAGGCCCTTCGGCCCAACTTGTCCGTGCTGCCCAGTTTTCTTAACCATTAAGCTAGTCCCAATTGCCCACATTTGGCCCATATCCCTCTATACCCATCCTACCCATGTAACTGTTCGAACGCTTTTTAAAAGACAAAATTGTACCCGCCTCTACTAATGCCTCTGGCAGCTTGTTCCAGACACTCCCCACCCTCTGTGTGAAAAAATTGCTCCTCTGGACACTTTTGTATCTCTCCCCTCTCACCTTAAACCTATGCCCTCTAGTTTTAGACTCCCCTACCTTTGGGAAAAGATGTTGACTATCTTGCTGATCTGTGCCTCTCATTATTTTATAGACCTCTATAAGATCATCCCTCAGCCTCCTACGCTCCAGAGAAAAAAGTCCCAGTCTCTCCAGCCTCCCCTTATAAGTCAATCCATCTAGTCCCAGTAGCATCCTAGTAAATCTTTTCTGTGCTCTTTCTAGTTTAATAATATTCTTTCTATAATAGGGTGACCAGAACTGTACACAGTATTCCAAGTGTGGCCTTACCAATGTCTTGTACAACTTCAACAAGACGTCCCAACTCCTGTATTCAATGTTCTGACCGATGAAACCAAGCATGCCGAATGCCTTCTTCACCACTCTGTGACTCCACTTTCAAGGAGCTATGAACATGTACCCCGAGATCTCTTTGTTCTGTAACTCTCCCCAACGCCCTACCATTCACTGAGTAAGTCCTGCCCTGGTTCAATCTACCAAAATGCATCACCTCGCATTTGTCTAAATTAAACTCCATCTGCCATTCGTCAGCCCACTGGCCCAATTGATCAAGATCCCGTTGCAATTGGAGATAATTTTCTTCACTGTCCACTATGCCACCAATCTTGGTGTCATCTACAATTCCCACGTTCCCCCTTCCCTGCTCGTCCACCGTTGCAATTTGGACGGACAGCGAGGGAGCGGTGGACCCGCTCCTGTCTCTAAATACCTCCCTGAAGCCTCCGAAAAAATGTCCCTGGGTCACTGCACGGCTACCTACATCGGACAGACTTTCGCCCCGAACTCTGTGAGATATCAGAGACTTGGCCGAACAAACATTCCCTCCAACAGGTCAGGTTCCCGGTGCCTGTCAAAGGAGGAGCGATCGAGGAGCGATCGAGGAGCGATCGAGGTGCGGAGAGGGTCAGGGAGGGAATTCCAGAGTTCAGAGCCCCCAGGCAGCTGAAGGCACGGCCAATGGCGGAGCGATGGGAATCGGGGGAAGCTCAAGAGGCCGGAATTGGAGCAGCGCAGAGATCTCGGAGCCTTGTAGGGGCTGGAGGAGGTTATAGAGATAGAGAGGGGTGTAGGGGCTGGAGGAGGTTATAGAGATAGGGAGGGGTGTAGGGGCTGGAGGAGGTTACAGAGATAGGGAGGGGTGTAGGGGCTGGAGGAGGTTATAGAGATAGGGAGGGGTGTAGGGGCTGGAGGAGGTTATAGAGATAGGGAGGGGTGTAGGGGCTGGAGGAGGTTACAGAGATAGGGAGGGGTGTAGGGGCTGGAGGAGGTTATAGAGATAGGGAGGGGTGTAGGGGCTGGAGGAGGTTATAGAGATAGGGAGGGGTGTAGGGGCTGGAGGAGGTTACAGGGATAGGGAGGGGTGTAGGGGCTGGAGGAGGTTACAGAGATAGGGAGGGGTGTAGGGGCTGGAGGAGGTTACAGAGATAGGGAGGGGTGTAGGGGCTGGAGGAGGTTATAGAGATAGGGAGGGGTGTAGGGGCTGGAGGAGGTTACAGAGATAGGGAGGGGTGTAGGGGCTGGAGGAGGTTATAGAGATAGGGAGGGGTGTAGGGGCTGGAGGAGGTTACTGAGATAGGGAGGGGTGTAGGGGCTGGAGGAGGTTATAGAGATAGGGAGGGGTGTAGGGGCTGGAGGAGGTTATAGAGATAGGGAGGGGTGTAGGGGCTGGAGGAGGTTACAGAGATAGGGAGGGGTGTAGGGGCTG
This sequence comes from Mustelus asterias, assembly GCF_964213995.1. Taxonomy (NCBI): domain Eukaryota; kingdom Metazoa; phylum Chordata; class Chondrichthyes; order Carcharhiniformes; family Triakidae; genus Mustelus; species Mustelus asterias. The sequence continues at coordinate 42,665 of NW_027592071.1, forward strand.
GAGGAGGTTATAGAGATAGGGAGGGGTGTAGGGGCTGGAGGAGGTTACTGAGATAGGGAGGGGTGTAGGGGCTGGAGGAGGTTATAGAGATAGGGAGGGGTGTAGGGGCTGGAGGAGGTTATAGAGATAGGGAGGGGTGTAGGGGCTGGAGGAGGTTACTGAGATAGGGAGGGGTGCAGGGGCTGGAGGTGGTTACAGAGATAGGGAGGCGTGTAGGGGCAGGAGGAGGTTACAGAGATAGGGAGGGGATGTAGGGGCTGGAGGAGGTTATAGAAATAGGGAGGGGTGTAGGGGCTGGAGGTGGTTATAGAGATAGGGAGGGGAGTAGGGGCTGGAGGAGGTTATAGAGATGGGGGGGTGTAGGGGCTGAAGGAGGTTACAGAGATAGGGAGGGGTGTAGGGGCTGGAGGAGGTTACAGAGATAGGGAGGGGTGTAGGGGCTGGAGGAGGTTACAGAGATAGGGAGGGATGTAAGGGCTGGAGGAGGTTACAGAGATACGGAGAAATATAGGGGCTGGAAGATGTTACAGAGATAGGAAGGAGTGTAGGGGGCTGGAGAAAGTTACAGGTATAGGGAAGGTTGTAGGGAATGGAGGAGGTTACAGAGATAGGGACGGTTGTAGGGGCTCCCTCAGTCCTGACCCTCTGACAGTGCGACACTCCCTCAGAACTGACCCTCTGACTGTGCGGCACTCCCACAGTACTGACCCTCTGACAGTGCGGCACTCCCTCAGTACTGACCCTCTGACAGTGCGGCATTCCCTCAGCACTGACCCTCTGACAGTGCGGCACTCCCTCAGCACTGACCCTCTGACAGTGCGGCACTCACTCAGTACTGACCCTCTGACAGTGCGGCACTCCCTCAGTACTGACCCTCTGACAGTGCGGCACTCACTCAGTACTGACCCTCTGACAGTGCAGCATTCCCTCAGCACTGACCCTCTGACAGTGCGGCACTCCCTCAGTACTGACCCTCTGACAGTGCGGCACTCCCTCAGCACTGACCCTCTGACAGTGCAGCACTCCCTCAGCACTGACCCTCTGACAGTGCGGCACTCCCTCAGCACTGACCCTCTGACAGTGCGGCACTCCCTCAGTACTGACCCTCTGACAGTGCGGCACTCCCTCAGCACTGACCCTCTGACAGTGCGGCACTCCCTCAGCACTGACCCTCTGACAGTGCGGCACTCCCTCAGTACTGACCCCCTGACAGTGCGGCACTCCCTCAGCACTGACCCTCTGACAGTGCGGCACTCCCTCAGTACTGACCCTCTGACAGTGCGGCACTCCCTCAGTACTGACCCTCTGACAGTGCGGCACTCCCTCAGTACTGACCCTCTGACAGTGCGGCACTCCCTCAGTACTGACCCTCTGACAGTGCGGCACTCCCTCAGTACTGACCCTCTGACAGTGCGGCACTCCCTCAGTACTGACCCTCTGACAGTGCGGCACTCCCTCAGTACTGACCCTCTGACAGTGCGGCACTCCCTCAGCACTGACCCTCTGACAGTGCGGCACTCCCTCAGCACTGACCCTCTGACAGTGCGGCACTCCCTCAGCACTGACCCTCTGACAGTGCGGCACTCCCTCAGTACTGACCCTCTGACAGTGCGGCACTCCCTCACCACTGACCCTCTGACAGTGCAGCACTCCCTCAGCACTGACCCTCTGACAGTGCGGCACTCCCTCAGTACTGACCCTCTGACAGTGCGGCACTCCCTCAGCACTGACCCTCTGACAGTGCGGCACTCCCTCAGTACTGACCCTCTGACAGTGCAGCACTCCCTCAGTACTGACCCTCTGACAGTGCGGCACTCCCTCAGTACTGACCCTCTGACAGTGCAGCACTCCCTCAGTACTGACCCTCTGACAGTGCGGCACTCCCTCAGTACTGACCCTCTGACAGTGCTGGCTATATGAATGATCCGGGGGGGTTTGTTGTGAGGTTGTTTGGGGAGACGAGATTGAATTAGGTTTTCTGAATATTGTTCCGTGATCAATTTGATTTCCGGAGTGTGGGTTCCGCTGCCCGGGTCCAGCAGTTACCCCCCCATCCCTAACTGCCCCTTGGGAAGGGGGTGGGAGAGCCGCCATCTTGAACCCGCTGCAGTCCCCGTGTGGTGTAGGTACACCCACAGTGCGGTTAGAGAGGGGTTCCAGGATTGGTCTATTCACATTCATTCTCACCCAATCTCTGAATCGAGAAAGGTGATCGGAGAATCGGAGAATCTACGGCACAGTAACACGTCCTTCGGCCCAAACTAGTCCATGACGACCTAAATCCTGACCTAAGCTTCGCCCATTTTCCTGCATTTGGCCCGTATCCCTCGACATCT
>NW_027592072.1:0-64046 GCF_964213995.1 Mustelus asterias
GACACGAAGATGGCTGGACTTGCGGATAGCGATGAACATTGTCGGACAATACAGCAGGATATAGATAGGCTGGAAAATTGGGTGGAGAAATGGCAGATGGAATTTAATCCAGATAAATGCAAAGTGATGCATTTTGGAAGAACTAATGTAGGGGGGAGTTATACAATAAATGACAGAGCCATCAAGAGTATAGAAACACAGAGGGACCTAGGTGTGCAAGTCCACAAATCCTTGAAGGTGGCAGCACAGGTGGAGAAGGTGGTGAAGAAGGCATATGGTATGCTTGCCTTTATAGGACAGGGTATAGAGTATAAAAGCTGGAGTCTGATGTTGCAGCTGTATAGAACGCTGGTTAGGCCACATTTGGAGTACTGCGTCCAGTTCTGGTCGCCGCACTACCAGTAGGACGTGGAGGCTTTAGAGTGAGTGCAGAGAAGGTTTACCAGGATGTTGCCTGGTATGGAGGGTCTTAACTATGAGGAGAGATTGGGTAAACTGGGCTTGTTCTCCCTGGAAAGACGGAGAATGAGGGGAGACCTAATAGAGGTGTACAAAATTATGAAGGGTATAGATAGGGTGAACAGTGGGAAGCTTTTTCCCAGGTCGGAGGTGACGATTATGAGGGGTCACGGGCTCAAGGTGAGAGGGGCGAGGTATAACTCAGATATCAGAGGGACGTTTTTACACAGAGGGTGGTGGGGGCCTGGAATGCGCTGCCAAGTAGGGTGGTGGAGGCAGACAGGCTGACATCATTTAAGACTTACCTGGATAGTCACATGAGCAGTCTGGGAATGGAGGGATACAAACGAATGGTCTAGTTGGACCAATGTGCGGCACAGGCTTGGAGGGCCGAAGGGCCTGTTTCCTGTGCTGTACTGTTCTTTGTTCTTTGTTCTTTGAAGATTATGTTATACCCGGAGAGTATTTTGAAAGATTATATAACAGGCTTTGGTACAATGTGTGGTAAACAAACTTGCTGCCTCGATAATTCCGAATTTGCCACTGTCGATGCTTTCAAAGTGCAACTTGTATCTTTTACAATGCGATTGATCTGATATTGATATTGTCAATGAGTTTCTGTTGCGATGTGTCCATTTGTAGAGGTTACACCGTGCTTCCTTGTTAATTTCCTTTGACAATCCCCTTGTCTTCCTGCACTGACTGTATTAAAGTAAATTTGGATCCGACAAGTCCAGTGCATAAAACAGCCATTCCAAACGGGCCAAACTGATCATATCTTTCTGAAATCTATTTCCTCTTGATCAGGAGTACTTTCAGATGAACTTTGGCTCCCTCCCTATTCCTGAATCAGAAATAGCGCCTAAAAAAGAAAAATGCAGAAATGTCACTTTAGAATTAGTGTTTAACTTCACAAAATGATGATACAGACTCAATGAAGAGTTTAAAGACCAATATGTACAGAACAGGAAAATATTTAAGTACTGGAACTGAACTAATTTGCATGTCGCTGGACAGACATGAAGCAATAGGCAGGTCCTTTAATACAATGGAGTTAATGGTCATGTGACAATCCATGCATCATTGACTAAAGTGTTTGTTGTGTTTCAGAGTGAGCAGACAGCTTCCCCCAGTTGACGAGCTCCCAAGACAGCCTAGCTAAGGATGCACCCCCACTAGTGGGCAGTGGTGTTCCAGAGGACCTGAAATATGTTAGCATCCCACCCTCTCCAAATCCAAAGGCCCTGGCTCAGGAAGCCCGTGACCATTTTCGCAAACCGCTCCAGAGCAAGAAGAACCGTGGAGCTGAAAAGTTCCCAAATTCACCCAGGAGGGAGTGTTATGCCTCCCCCAGTTGATAAGCCACCTGGAGGTACACCAGTAGCAGCTGGCCATTCCCCAGTGGGCAATAGTGTCCCAAAAGACACACAAACCAACTCACCAGCAGAGGGACCCTAACCAGTTTGGACCTCATGCTTACCCCCACCAGGATACTATCTGTAGTCATATCCAGTATGAAAACCCTCTCCCTATCATCTCAGCCCAGAAAAGCCGACCCAAGTTCTGGGGCCAACTCTCCAGTTGCACTATCCCCTAAACCAGCCAAAGGTCCTGCAAAACCTCCCATTCTCCTGACACTTGGCCTAATCCTCGTTGCTGGGTCCAAGCAACTGAAGCTCCAGGTCACCCAAATGAACAGACGGGTGCTAAGCAGGAGAAAAAGTGGGGCCAGGAGGATAAAAGAGCAAGATTGAGAATGGAGCGGGAGGATAAAACAGCGATGCTGAGAACCCCCAATTTTTAAGTTACAAAACCCCGTTGATGCTATGCGTGGTAGTATTCCATCCTGAAATACTGGTTTTGTATGGTGCATTCGTTTTTTGGATATTAGCGAGAAACGTTTGCGGGAACAGTAAGAACTCAGACCTCTCTTTTACTGAACAAATACAAGTATTTCTTAACTAGAAGAAATATAATAAAACACGACAAATAACTTCGGCAAATTAACAGTAAAAACTTAATCCCTCAAAGGCTGAAAACCCAGAGGTGTTTGTTTACCCTTAATCCTAAACTTTGCTGAGACCCCCATTTCCCAAACAACAACCATTGGTCAAATCGAGCCAGTGACTACTGCACCATACAGCTTAAATGAGCAGGATTTGGGAATGGTGTTCGGATTAGCAAAGAAAACAATCTTTTGCAAAAACTGGCTTACCTTTAGCAGCTCATCTCTAGCTGAGTTGAGAACGGCTGCCTCTCTCTCTTTCTTGCTGCTGCTTCTTCAACACCCCGTCTGTGTCTAAACTGCTTCCGAGCTCACAGCATTCTGAATACTAATTGTACCAATTGCGAAGAACACCCTGTTCCCTATTCTTTCCTTTATCTGAGGTGTTGTCTAGACACAGTTTCCAAGCTACATGCCAGTTTGATTTTACTTGTGCAAAAAAAACTATACATTCATTTTAATGGCATCCTAACACTTCCTGGCATAGCAGATTCAATTGTAAGGGAATAGAAATACATTTTTGTGGCTGCAAACAAAACTCCCAGGATCAAGGATGTCCGAGCGGCTACAGGACATTCTGGATGGGGAGGGTGAACAGCCACTGGCCGTGGTACACATTGGTACAAACAATGTAGGTAAAAGAAGGGATGAGGTCCTAAAAGCTTATTATAGGGGGTTAGGAAGTAAGTTGAAAAGTAGAACCTCAAAGGTAGTGCTTTCAGGATTACTCCCAGTGCCATGTGTTAGAGTAGAAACAGCAGGAGATATCAGATCAATACGTGGCTGAATAGATGGTGCAAGGGGGAGGTTTTCAGATTCCTGGGTCTGGTTCTGGGGGAGGTGGGACCTGTACAAACTGGACAGGTTACACCTGGGCAGGACTGGGACTGATATCCTTGTGGGAATGGGAATATTTGCTGGAGCGATTGGGAGGATTTAAACTAAAATTGCAAGGGATTAGGAACCAACGCAAGGCGTCAGGGGAGGGGGAGACACAGACAAGAACAAAAGACAGGAAAGGGAAATAAGCAGTGATAGACAGAAAAACCAAGGGCCAGAATCAAACTGAGCCATCGTGAAAAATAATGGATTAAAGCCTTAAGGATTTGTGCCTTTATGCACAGAGCATTTGCAATTAAATGGATGAATTAATCACAAAAATAGATGTAAATGATATTGTCTGGATTATGCAGACATGACTGCAGGGTGACCCAGGGAACTGAACATTCAGGGGTATTCAGTATTTAGGAAGGACAGACCAAGAGGAAAAGGCAGTGGAGTTGCATTGCTGGTTAAATAGGAAATTAGTGCAATAGTGAGGTTGGAAATAAGCTTCGATGGTGTGGAATCTGTATGGGTAGTGCTGAGAAACACCAAGGGGCAAAAAACATTAGTGGGGGTTGGATATAGATCCCCAAACTGTAGAGGTGATGTTGGGAATGGCATGAAAAAGAAATTACAGACGCATGTGATAAATGAATATCTGTAATTATGGGTGAATTTAATTTGCATGTAGATTAGTAACAATGCCATTGAAGAGGAATTCCTGGAGAGTATACGGGATAGTTTTCTGGATGTGGTGTATCTGTGGATCTGGTGTATCTGTGGATGTGGTGTATCTGGATTTCCAAAAGGCATTTGACAAGGTACCGCACCAAAGACTGCCACATAAGATAAAGGTGCACAGTATTACGGGTAATGTATTAGCATGGATAGAGGATTGGTTAACTAACAGAAAGCAAAGAGTGGGGGTAAATAGGTGTTTTTCTGGTTGGCGATCAGTGACTCGTGGTGTGCCTCAGGGATCAGTGTTGGGACTGCTATAGTTTACGATTTACATAGACGATTTGGAGTTGGGGACCAAGTGTAGTGTGTCAAAATTCGCAGATGACACTAAGATGGGTGGAAGAGCAAAGTGTGCAGAGGACGCTGAAAGTTTGCAAAGGGATATAGATAGTCTAAGTGAGTGGGCGAGGGTCTGGCAGATGGAGTACAATGTTGGTAAATGTGAGGTCATCTATTTTGGTAGGAATAAGAGCAAAATGGACTATTATTTAAATGGTAAAAAATTGCAGCATGCTGCTGTGCAGAGGGACCTGGGTGTCCTTGTGCAGGAATCTCAGAGTTGGTTTGCAGGTAATTAAGGCGGCAAATGGAATTTTGTCCTTCATTGCGAGAGGGATGGAGTTTAAAAACAGCGAGGTTATGTTGCAGCTGTATAAGGTGCTGGTGAGGCCACACCTGGAGTACTGTGTACAGTTTTGGTCTCCTTACTTAAGAAAGGATATACTGGCACTGGAGGGGGTGCAGAAGAGATTCACTAGGTTGATTCCGGAGTTGAGAGGGTTGGCTTATGAGGAGAGACTGAGTAGACTGGGGCTATACTCATTGGAATTCAGAAGAATGAGGGGAGATCTTATAGAAACATATAAGATTATGAAAGGAATAGATTAGAAGCAGGGAAGTTGTTTCCACTGGTGGGTGAAACTAGAACTAGGGGGCATGGCCTCAAAATAAGGGGAAGCAGATTTAGGACTGAGTTGAGGAGGAACTTCTTCACACAGAGTTGTGAATCTGTGGAATTCCCTGCCCAGTGAAGCAGTTGAGGCGACTTCATTGGATGTTTTTAAGGCAAGGATAGATACATTTTTGAACAGTAAAGGAATTAAGGGTTATGGTGAGCGGGCAGGTAAGTGGAGCTGAGTCCACAAAAAGATCAGCCATGATCTTATTGAATGGCGGAGCAGCCTCGAGGGGCCAGATGGCCTACTCCTGCTATGGACCAACAGGTTGAGGAACCAACTAGAGAATATGTTATCCTAGACTGAATGGTCTATTCCTGCTCCTATTTTCTATCTTTCTATGTTAAGAGCAGTTCAATCAGATAATCCCAGGTCCTGGCACCACCAGAGTGAGATGTCCAGGATTCCCACGCATCTCACAGAGCTGCTCAATCCACATTCGACCCCTCTGGTCTCATCACCCTATAAATCCCGCAGTCTCAGATACAGGAGGGTGATATGCCTGAACCCCCGCACCCCCCCCCCAACCCCCAGCAACAGAGGGAAGATGAATTCAGAAGTTTTGTGCTCAAGTAGGCTTCCCCAAGCAGATGAAATTCAAATCCTCACCGAATTACTTACATTGCTGCAAAGGACAATGCCCTCCAGACGGCCAGAGTCTAAGGCCGGAATGCTCCAGTCATTCACATCCTGCTACGGCTGCCAGTGAGAATGGAGAATTTGGCACTTAACCAAATCTCCGCTCCCAGCAGCGGGACTGGAGAATCCCAGCTGCGGGTGAGATCGGTGATGCAATATCAATCGAGTCAAGACTAGTTGTGAGCAAGACAAATAGGCTTTTATTAGCAAGAACTTGGAGCCATCCCTGTCGGAGATCTGGTCTGTACTGAAGGCAAGGGGGAGGAGCCACCGCCTTTATACCCGGACCAGGGGGAGGAGACTTGGGCGGAACCGACAGGGATGTGCCACATATACAGGTACTGAGAAATACTAACTGCGGGGGTTAACCATTACAGATAACAGTGGTTTACCACATTCACCACCTGTTTAAAAAAAAGAGTCCGTCGGGGGTGAGACAGAGTGAACAATATTTACAATATTTACAGATTTAGTCTATCCAGAGGCTTGCTCTTCTGCTGCGATCGCCGTAGTGCCGCTTCCGACGTGGTTTCAGGTCGCGGTGTCGTTTCGAGCGCCGGAACGTAGCTGTCATCCGTGGTCTCGTCCGCCCATCGGGTGCGTGGTGATGACTCCTGGGGCTCAGGCGAGCTGTACACGGGGGCGAGAGGAGTGAGTAGTGGTTCTGACATGGTAGGGACAAAGTCAGGGGTTGGGGGTGAGGAGCTGGGGGCTATAGAGGTCTCCGAGTCACCTGCGGGCGCTCGGTCACGGATAGATACTGTGTCCTCCTGCCCGTTGGGGTACAGCACGTAGGCGTACTGGGGGTTGGTATGAAGGAGTTGTACCCTCTCGACCAGGGGGTCAGACTTACGGGTCCTGGCATGCTTCCGAAGCAGGACAGGGCCCGGGTATGCCAGCCACGACGGTAGTGAAGTCCCTGAGAAAGACTTCCTGGGGAACACGAACATCCGTTTGTGAGGGGTGGCATTGGTTGCTGTGCATAGGAGGGACCTAATGGCGTGTCGTGCCTCCAGTAGGACCTCTTGCCAGCGGGTGACTGGAAGGCCTTTAGATCGTAGTGCTAGTAAAACGGTCTTCCAGACAGCGGCATTCTCTCTCTCCACCTGTCCGTTACCCCGGGGGTTGTAGCTAGTAGTCCTACTTGAGGCTATGCCTTTGGAGAGCAGGTACTGTCGTAGTTCCTCACCCATGGAAGAGGATCCCCGGTCACTATGGATATAGCTGGGGTAACCAAACAGAGTGAAGAGGCTGCGCAGGGCCCTAATGACTGTGGCCGAGGACATATCTGGGCAGGAAATTGCAAAGGGGAAACGTGAGTACTCGTCAATGACATTGAGGAAGTATATGTTGTGATCAGATGAGGGGAGGGGGCCTTTGAAGTCGATGCTGAGGTGTTCAAAGGGGCGGGTGGCTTTTATGAGGTGTGCCCTGTCTGGCCGGTAGAAGTGCGGCTTGCATTCCGCGCAGACCTGACAGTTCCAAGTTATGGATCTGACATCCTCAACTGAGTAGGGCAGGTTTCGGGCTCTAATGAAGTGGAAAAACCTGGTGACCCCCAGGTGGCAGAGGTCGTTGTGAAGAGCCTGTAACCGGTCCACCTGTGCACTGGCGCATGTTCCACGGGACAGGGGGTCAGGTGGCTCATTGAGCTTCCTGGGCCGATACAAGATATCGTAATTGTAGGTGGAGAGTTCGATCCTCCACCGTAATATCTTGTCGTTCTTGATCTTGCCCCGCTGCGTGTCGTTGGACATGAAGGCAACGGATCGTTGGTCTGTGAGTAGGGTGAACCGTTTACCAGCTAAATAGTGGCGCAAGTGCCGCACAGCTTCCACTATGGCTTGGGCCTCCTTTTCGACAGAGGAGTGTCGAGTTTCGGGGCCTTGGAGGGTTTGTGAAAAGAAGGCCACGGGTCTGCCCGCCTGGTTAAGGGTGGCGGCTAGGACGAAATCAGACGCATCGCTCTCCACCTGGAACGGGATGGATTCGTCTACAGCGTGCATCGTGGCTTTCGCGATGTCAGCTTTGATGCGGTCGAAGGCCAGACGGGCCTCTGCCGTCAGGGGAAAAAGGGTGGATTTTATGAGCGGACGGGCTTTATCCGCATAGTTGGGGACCCACTGTGCATAGTACGAGAAGAAACCCAGGCATTTTCTCAGTGCTTTGAGGCTAGTGGGGAGGAGAAGTTCCAGGAGGGGACGCATACGGTCGGGATCGGGGCCGAGGACCCCATTCTCCACTACGTACCCGAGGATGGCGATGCGCTGTGTACTGAACCCGCACTTCTCCTTATTGTAGGTCAGGTTAAGGAAACTAGCCGTGTGCAGGAATTTGTGGAGGTTGGCATCGTGGTCCTGCTGGTCATGGCCACAGATGGTGACGTTATCCAGGTACAGGAAGGTAGCCGGCAGCCCGTTCTGGTCTACCATTCGGTCCATTTCGCGCTGGAAGACTGAGACCCCGTTGGTGACGCCAAAAGGGACCCTAAGGAAGTGGTAAAGGTGACCAGCCGCCTTGAACGCCGTATATTGGCGGTCCTCCGGGTGGATAGGGAGCTGGTGGTACGCCGACTTCAAGTCAATGGTGGAGAACACCCGATATTGTGCAATCTGATTGACCATGTCAGATATGCGGGGAAGGGGGTACGCATCCAGCTGCTTATATCAGTTAATGGTCTGACTGTAGTCAATGACCATTCTGTGTTTCTCCCCGGACTTAACGACTACCACTTGTGCTCGCTAGGGGCTGGTACTGGCCTCGATGATCCCTTCTCTGAGGAGCCGCTGGACTTCGGACCTGATAAAGGCCCTGTCTCCAGCATTATACCGCCTGCTCTTGGTGGCGATGGGCTTGCAGTCGTGAGTGAGATTCGCAAACAAGGAGGGAGGGGCGATCTTAAGAGTCGAGAGACTGCAGGTGATGCGCGGTGGGCAATTTAGACGCTGCTGATTGCAGACGGAGAGTGGGGGAAAAGGCCCATTATACTATATAGTGACACTCTTCAGATGGGTCATGAAGTCTAGCCCCAGGAGTACGGAAGCGCAGAGGTGTGGCAACACGAGGAGCCTGAAGTTATCGTATACTGTGCCCCTCACCTTCAGGGTCACCACGCAGCAGCCGAGGACATTCACGGAGCGGGATTGCGATGCCATGGAGATCATCTGCTTGACGGGCCACACGGAAAAGGCGTATCGGCGCACCGTATCAGGGTGAATGAAGCTCTCCGTACTCCCGCTGTCAAACAAACAATGCTCCCTGTGCCCGTTTACCTCAATGTCCATCACGGACTCGGCGAGACAATGAGGCTTCGCCTGGTCCAGGGTTACCGATGCCACCGTTGAATCCTGCAGATAGCCGTAGGGGGCTGATGAGGTAGGAGATGGCGGCCCCTGCTGGTCACTCGCGGCCGTTGTCGTACAAGATGGCGGCCCCCGTGGGTTGCCGACGGCCGATGATGTCATCCAAGATGGCGGCCCCCGCGATTCACACGCAGCCGGAGTCGTCCAAGATGGCGGCCCTGCGGGTCGCACGCGGCCAGGGTCATCCAAGATGGCGTCCCCACGGGTCGCACGCAGCCGGGGGCGTCCAAGAGGGCGGCCCCCGTGGGTCACACGCGGCACTCGTGGATTTGGGGGTAGACTTACGGCAGGCCTTGGCGTAGTGCCCCTTCTTCCCACACGCGGAGCAGAACGACTCCCTCACCGGGCAGCGTTGTCGGGGGTGCTTACCCAGGCCGCAGAAGTAACATTCACCTGGCTGCCGTCTGCGTGTAGCGAGGAGGTGTCTCGCATAGACTTCATTAGGCCGTTTATTATACAGGCCCTTTAACAGTTCGATAGCAGGCGTGTAATTTTCCGCATCTCGGATCGTAGCGTATACTACATCGCCTACCCAGCCGCGGAGCACCCGTAGTTTGTCAGCATCTGTACTGATGGCAGTGGAGGCTTCGATGTAATCCTCGAAGCATTGCAGCCAGTGGTCAAACGTGTTTGACGCTCCAGCAGCTCGCGGGTCCAGATTCAGCCTTTCGGGTTTTAGTAACTGCTCCATTCTTCAAAAAAAACTTGCTAATAAAATTGATGCACTATCAATCGAGTCAAGACTAGTTGTGAACAAGACAAATAGGCTTTTATTAGCAAGAACCTGGAGCCATCCCTGTTGGTGATCTGGTCTGTACTGAAGGCAAGGGGGAGGAGCCACCGCCTTTATACCCGGACCAGGGGGAGGAGACTTGGGCGGAACCGACAGGGATGTGTCAAATATACAGGTCCTGAGAAATACTAACTACGGTGGTTAACCACTACAGACAACAGTGGTTTACCACAATCAGAGAATTCAGCCCCAAAACTGAAAACAAAGATGCAGCAAAAACTGTCATTTCCACCTGCTGATTGTGCGGTTGAATTTGCGATGTGAATTAAAGTATGCCTCTGTACTACCAAGTTTCCCAATCATTCCTTCGTCTGATCGCATTAAAAAAAAATGCAAACAGAAAAAAATTAATTATTAAATTAAACATTTAATTCCTGCAAAGGGCGGGGGGAGGGGGGGGGGGGAGAGAGATGGGGGGGTGGGGGGGGAGGTGTGCGAAAGTCGAGACATGAAAGATAAAAAAATACATTCCTGGATTATTTTATAAAGTCATTTTCTTTTCTCTGTGTTGTTAAAAATGGAAACTTGCTGAGCTAACAACATGTCCCCAGCCGATCACCTGATGCCTTGCAACAATTTGAAAATAACAGTGGTCGTGAGGATGGGGAGTCTGGTCCGGCCAGCACCAAATAAAGGAAATCCATTGCAGGTCCTAACCTCCCATAATGATGCTAATGGCCGAAGCATGAGCAGTCCCAACACCACGGGTTCGACAAAGAGAGCGGCAGTTAATTAACCCGACACCAGCGTCTCCCAAAACAAAAGGAATCCCGACTCCAACGGGCGGCCCGGTAGCACAGTGGTTATCTCTGCTGTCTTATAGCGCCAAGGACCCAGGTTCAATTCCAGCCTCGTGTGTGTGTGTGTGTGTTTTGCATGTTCTCCGTGTCTGTGTGGGTTTCCTCCGGGTGCTCCAGTTCCCTCCCACAGTCCAAAGATTTGTGGATTAGGCGGATTGGCCGTGCTAAATTGCTCCTTAGTGTCAGGGGGACTAGCTCGGGTAAATGCATTGGGTTATGGGGATAGGGCCTGGGTGGGATTGTGGTCGGTGCAGACTTGATGGGCCGAATGGCCTCCTTCTGCACTGTAGGATTCTATGATTCAATTAAACTTCAAGATTCCAGTCATCCTGTAACAACATTGAGGAGGTATATCACATGACCTCCCCCAAGCTGCACTGTGATCTTGTCTGTTGGAACTCAATTGCAGTAGTTCATGTCTGATTTCCAACGTGTACAGAACTCCACGCACCAGCCTGTGGTGTCTACTATCAAGCCAGTGCCAGCAGAAAGAACTCTGATCCTAACACCATAGAATCCCTAGTGTAGAAGTGGCCATTCGGCCCATTGATTCTGCACCGACTCCCTGACAGAGTATCTTACCCAGGCCCTCTGCCCACCCCTATCCCCATAAGCCCACACATTTCCCATGGCTAATCCATCTAACCTACACATCTTGGGGAACTAAGCAGTAATTCAGCACGTGCAATCCACCTAACCTGCACATCTTTGGACTGTCGGAGGAAACCGGAGCATCTGGAAGAAACCCACACAGACACTGGAAGAATGAGCAGATGGATAGTCATCCAAGGCTGGAATTGAACCCGGGTCCCTGGAGCTGTGAGGAAGCAGTGCTAACCATTGTGCCACTGTGCCGACCCTCATCAAACATCCAACTACTGGAACTTTGGAACACATGCCTCCTGACTGAATCATTCTATGTGCCTTCTCATGTTGTGCAAGTCTCAATCAGAAAAGCCGAATCATTCTGTGACCAATCAACCTCCCCTCGGAAAGAACATTCCAGTTGACTTCTGATTCTGGACTGTAAAACCCCTACTTGTAGTTTATCATGCTCTGAACCCTCTTCCTTATTCCCTTATTTATTGTGTGTGTGTAAAAGGGGTGGACATTAGGAAAATCCTGTCGTGTGAGAGTGCAAAAATAAACAAAACCTTTTATTTCATCTTAGCTCAAGTTTGCTGAGCAAGTTACGTCTGGAGGATTGGAACCTTTCCAAATTTAAGAGTTGGGAAAAACAGAATAAAAAAACCCCTGTTTATGGATGGGTCGAGAGTGGGAAAATCAGCAGTTTAAATTGACCTCCCTACTGTCAGTGACAGCATCCTGTAATTATAGCACTTTTTATACTCTGTAGTGAAATGTAAATGCTTCTAGGACACTTCAAGTGGGTGGAACTATTAGATTTCAAGTGGGAAGTAACATTAATTTTTTTGCTTTGTTTACCTTCTAGAACCATCAGGACTCTGCAACGATGCATTTGTATCAAATCACCAGTGACCTCAGTATTCAGTGACCCTATTTTAACTCATCAGCCCCATTAAAGGGTAATTAGGAATTTGTAACAGGCTGGCCTTGCCAACAATATTCACATCCCATGAAAGAATAAATGTTAGAAACATTCTTGAAAATTAACATGACCCAGACAGCAGCAAAAATAAAACAGCAATAAAGTAACGTAGTAATATTCAGTATTATTCTTAAAAAACATCCTGTAATACATAATATAAACAGCAGATCTGCTTTTTCTCACTCATACAATTTACACTTGGTGCGATGATCCACCTCTCCACTGCCTGTGACTGCTATAGTGAAGATCACAGCAGGAAGTCAGTCCAGCACAGGAAGACTCCCCCCTGACCACACTGTGACTCCTGTCCACACTGTACTCTAGTCTAATCACTCTTCTTTCAGCAACTGATGACTGTCCCAGCATCAGGTAGAATTTCTTTCTCAGAATCTTTACCCGAAAATGTGTAATGAAACACCTTGCTTCTGTTAATGGTGGTTAAACTAATTAATGCTAATAATGCAAGGTGATGCATTTTGGTAGATTGAACCAGGCAGCACTTACTCAGTTAATACTGAGGGAGGTGGGGGAGGGGCCGGGGAGAGTTATAGAACAAAGAGGGGTATAGGTTCATAGCTGCTTGAAAGTGGAGTCACAGGTGGACAGAGTGGTGAAGAAGGCATTCGACATGCTTGGTTTCACCGGTCAGAACATTGAATACAGGAGTTGGAATGCCTTGTTGAAGTTGTACAAGACATTGGTGAGGCCACACTTGGAATACTGTGTGCAATTCTGGTCACCCTATTATAGAAAGGATATTATTAAACTAGAAAGAGTGCAGGAAAGATTTACTAGGATGCTACCGGGACTTGATAGTTTGAGTTATAAGGAGAGGCTGGATAGACTGGGACTTTTTTCTCGAGAGCATAGGAGGCTGAGGGGTGATCTTAGAGGTCTATAAAATAATGAGGGGCACAGATCAGCTAGATAGTCAATATTGTGGCCAAACGGGCCACCTAAAATGGCGATTTGCAAAGCACTCTGGGACAAATGGGCAAGAACTAAATCGACAGGCTGCAGTTTAAAGACAGAGACAAACAGGCTGCAACCCTGATGAGTGAATAAACAGGATATGTTTCATCTCCAGGATGAAAGAGACTTTCTGGTCACCCTGGGTTGTTTACCAGACATGAGGGCGCCGTGGCCCCTTGTTTGGGGGAAAGGTGTGAACTCTATGTGCCTCCAGCACCTACAGGCATGGCTGTTGGGTATACACCCAGAGATCGGTGTGGCAGCACCTGATTGGACTCTTATCGATCAGGGTGATCAAGTCCTGATCGATTGATTAGCAATGGCCAAAAAGGGGCGTGAAACCCAACGGGGTATAAAGGGTGCTGCGCAACCAGGAATCTCTCTCTCTGATCCCACGAACGAGCTACAACAACGGTGAACATCACCAGCGACGACCAGCACGAGGAGAGCCACCACACCCGAGAAGGAAGGAAGACCAGAGCCAGAGTGCCAGACCAGACTTACGCAGAGGACGACCGAGACCAGCGCACAGATAAAGGCCAATATCTCCTTGAGTACTCGCCAGTCACGCAAAGTTAAGTCAAGGTCTTGTATTGGACTTGAACTCTAGTATTTTCCTGTAAGATAACTTATTGTTGGTTAGGTGGGTGATTATTGATTGTGTGGGTTTAAATAAATATTGGTTGTACTAATAAGACATCTACTCATGGTTATTTGTCCACCGTATAAGGGTTAAAACAGACTGTGCGGCAGATAAGAGTCAACAATATCTTTTCCCAAAGGTAGGGGAGTCTAAAACTAGAGGGCATAGGCTTAAGGTGAGAGGGGAAAGATACAAAATTGTCCGGAGGGGCAATTTATTCACACAGAGGGTGGTGAGTGTCTGGAACAAGCTGCCAGAGGCAGTAGTAGAGGCGGGTACAATTTTGTCTTTTAAAAAGCAGTTAGATAGTTACATGGGTACGATGGGTATAGAGGGATATGGGCCAAATGCGGGCAATTGGGATTAGCTTAGGGGTTTTAAAAAAAAAAGGGCGGCATGGACAAGTTGGACTGAAGGGCCTGTTTCCATGCTGTAAACCTCTATGACATGCTTGGTTTCATTGGTCAGAATGTTGAAGTGGAGATGCCGGCGTTGGACTGGGGTAAACACAGTAAGACACAGACATCAAGTTTCTACAAAGATGACATCGACACCGCAAACTGCCGGCTCCAAGTGGAGAGGATCGCCAAGAAGATCGCGCATATCGACACAGACATCAAGTTTCTACAAAGATGACTTTAACCTGGTGTTGTTAAACTTCTTACAGAACGTTGAATACAGGATTTGGGATGTCTTGTTGAATT
This sequence comes from Mustelus asterias, assembly GCF_964213995.1. Classification (NCBI taxonomy): domain Eukaryota; kingdom Metazoa; phylum Chordata; class Chondrichthyes; order Carcharhiniformes; family Triakidae; genus Mustelus; species Mustelus asterias. Next base: position 14,470 of record NW_027592072.1, read on the forward strand.
TGTACAAGCCACTGGTAAGGCCAGACTTGGAATACATAGAACATAGAACAGTACAGCACAGAACAGGCCCTTCAGCTCACGATGTTGTGCCGAGCTTTATCTGAAACCAAGATCAAGCTATCCCACTCCCTATCATCCTGGTGTGCTCCATGTGCCTATCAATAACCGCTTAAATGTTCCTAAAGTGTCTGACTCCACTATCACTGCAGGCAGTCCATTCCACACCCCAACCACTCTCTGCGTAAAGAACCTACCTCTGATATCCTTCCTATATCTCCCACCATGAACCCTATAGTTATACCCCCTTGTAACAGCTCCATCCACCCGAGGAAATAGTCTTTGAACGTTCACTCTATTTATCCCCTTCATCATTTTATAAACCTCTATTAAGTCTCCCTCAGCCTCCTCCGCTCCAGAGAGAACAGCCCCAGCTCCCTCAACATTTCCTCATAAGACCTACCCTCCAAACCAGGCAGCATCCTGGTAAATCTCCTCTGCACTCTTTCTAGCGCTTCCACATCCTTCTTATAGTGAGGTGACCAGAACTACACACAATATTCCAAATGTGGTCTCACCAAGGTCCTGTACAGTTGCAGCATAACCCCACAGCTCTTAAACTCCAACCCCCTGTTAATAAAAGCTAACACACTATATGCCTTCTTCACAGCTCTATCCACTTGAGTGGCAACCTTTAGAGATCTGTGGATCTCTCTGTTCCTCCACAGTCTTCAGAACCCTACCTTTGACCCTGTAATCCACATTTAAATTAGTCCTACCAAAATGAATCACCTCACATTTATCAGGGTTAAACTCCATTTGCCATTTTTCAGCCCAGCTTTGCATCCTATCTATGTCTCTGCAGCTTACAACAGCCCTCCACCTCATCCACTACTCCACCAATCTTGGTGTCATCAGCAAATTTACTGATCCACCCTTCAGCCCCTCCTCTAAGTCATTAATAAAAATCACAAAGAGCAGAGGACCAAGCACTGATCCCTGTGGCACTCCGCTAGCAACCTGCCTCCAGTCCGAAAATTTTCCATCCACCACCACCCTCTGTCTTCGATCAGATAGCCAGTTACCTATCCAATCGACCAACTTTCCCTCTATCCCACACCTCCTTACTTTCATCATAAGCCGACCATGGGGGACCTTATCAAACGCCTTACTAAAATCCATGTATATGACATCAACTGCCCTACCTTCATCAACACACTTAGTTACCTCCTCAAAAAATTCAATCAAATTTGTGAGGCACGACTTGCCCTTCACGAATCCGTGCTGACTATCCCGGATTAATCCGCATATTTCTAAATGATCGTAAATCCCATCCCTAAGGACCTTTTCCATCAATTTACCAAAGTTCGGGTAAGGTTCTGGTCACCCTATTATAGAAAGGATATTAAACTAGAAAGAGTGCAGAAAAAATTTACACGGATGTTACCGGCACTTGATGGTTTGAGTTAGAAGGAGAGGCTGGATAGACTGGGACTTTTTTCTCTGGAGCGTAGGCGGCTTATGGATGATCTTATTGAGGTCTATAAAATAATGAGGGGCATAGATCAGCTAGATAGTCAATATCTTTTCCCAAAGGTAGGGGAGCCTAAAACTAGAGGGCACAGGTTTAAGGTAAGAGGGGACAGTTAAAGAGTCCAGAGGGGTAATTTTTTCACACAGAGGGTGGTGAGTGTCTGGAACAAGCTGCCAGAGGAGCAGTGGAGGCGAGTACAATTTTGTCTTTTAAAAAGCATTTAGACAGTTACATGGGTAAGATGGGTATAGAGGGATATGGGCCAAATGCAGACAATTGGGACTAGCTTAGGGGTTAAAAAAAGGGGCAGCATGGACAAGTTGAGCCAAAGGGCCTGTTTCCATGCTGCAAACATCTATGACTAATTACCCAGTAAGGTTTATAAATCAATGCAAAATATCGTAGATGCTGGAAATCTGAAACAAAAACACAAAATGCTGGAAAAACTTGGCAGGTCTGGCAGCACCTGTGGAGAGAGAAACAGTTAACGTTTTGAGTCCAAATGACCTCATAGAAAGGTCACTAAGGTTTATGATCCTATTGAGGTTTATCATTTTGTTAAGATAACATACGATGTTTTAAAAAAGAATCTGATTTTTACCCTTTGTTTGTAGTCTTTAAGAGTTGGTGTCCAGTTTTGAGAGAGGGTAGGATTGACTTGTTTGCAAAATCCTCTGACTCAGAACCAAGACTGCTATCATTTTTCGCAGAATGAACCAGCCGAATGCACTCGACATGTGTTCAAACGTCCTTTTAAAAGACTTCTTTTTCCAGACTTGACTCGCCATCAGGCGTTTGACACCAGATATGAATCTTCACAGTGGCTCATCCTTGCATTAAAGTGCATTGAGGTAAAAAAATTGTCTGTGTACAGCCCAACAATGAGCCCTTAAAACAAAAATTAAACACAATCTAACAGTTCCCTCTCCCCGCTCAGTAGGTTGAGAGTATGAGAGCCGGATCTTTTGCTGGATCCGAACTGTGGTTCAGTTGTGGTCATTCATGTTGCACGAAATATATTACATACAGCTCACACTTTCAATGTTTTGAAAGGTTATAACAAGCTCTGGCATTATAAAAGTAGAAACAAACTTGCTGCCTCTAATTCAGAATTTGAGACTGTCCGTGGTTTCAAAGTGCAGCTTGTATCTTTTACAATGCGATTGATCTGATATTGATATTGTCAATGAGTTTCTGTTCAGATGTATCCATTGTTAGAGGTTACACCGTGCTTCCTTGTTAATCTCGTTTGACAATCCTCTTGTCTTCCTGCACTGACTGTATTAAAGTGAATTTGGATCTGACAAGTCCAATGCATAAAACAGCCAGGCCAAACAGCCAAAGTGATCATTTAGTTCTTGAATCTATTTTCTTTTGGTGAGCCTGTGAACTAATTCCAGGTGAACTTTGACCCCCCCATTCCTGAATCAGAAGTTTCACCTAAAAAAAATACAGAAATGTCACTTTAGAATTACTGCTTAACTTTATGAAATGATGATACAGACTAAATGAAGAGTCTAAAGACCAATATGTACAGAACAGGAAAATAATTAAGTACTGAAACTGAACCAATTTGCATGTGGCTAGACAGACATGAAGCAATGGGCAGGTCCTTTAATACAATGGAGTTAATGGTCATGTGACAATCCATGCATGCACCTGGAATTACGGCAGTTTGGTCACTCTTGGTGTTTAGCAGTTGCAATTGTTGATTAATGAGTTTGTTGTGTTTCAGAGTCAACAGAATCTGAAAATAAAACTCGTTAATATCTAATTATCTGCCAGGACCAGTGTTCTGGTGGGTCTACCAGGGCAGCAGAGAGGGCCATAAAGAGTGAGAGCCATGGATAAGGTGAGGGAAGATGTGATAAGTTAACTGGACAGGGCAAGGCAGGTAAGCAAGGAAATAATAAGGGTAATGACAGCTTGGCAGGAAAGGGCAAAACGCTCACACTTCAGATTGTGCCAGCAGAGAGAGCCAGAGGTTGCAAAAATAGTGAAAAGATAGAAATAAAGGCTCTTATCTTAACGTGTATAGCAACTGTTAACAAAACAGAGGAGCTGTCAGCTCAAGTAGAAATAAATATGTGTAGGCACTACGGAGAAGTGGCTGCAAGGTGCCCAAGACTGGGATTCCTGGGACATTCAAAGGTATTTGGCATTCTGGTGAGATAGGAAGCTGGGAAAAGATGGTGGAGCAGCTCTGTTAATTAAGGGTGACGTTAGTACAGTAGTGAAAGATGACTTTAGTTCTAAAGATCAAGATGTAGAATCGGTTTGAATAGAGACAGGAAATAGCTGCAGTAAGAATTCACTTGTGGGAGTAGTTTACAGCTCCCCCGAAAACTACATGTAGGATGTGGTTTACAGGAAGAAATAGTGAGGGCTTCGGAGAAATGTATGGAAATAATCACAGGCGATTTCAATCTAGTTATAGATTGGATGAATCAGACTGGTTAGGGTTGCCTGGAAGATGAGTTCATGGAATGTTTTTGGGACAGTTTCTTACAGCAGCACATTCTAGCGCCAATCAGAGAACAGGTTATTCTAGATCTGGTAACGTGCAATGAAACAGATTACCTCATGGTAAAGGAGCCCCCAGGTTTAAGTGATCAGGACATGATTGAGTTTCATAATCAGTTTGAGGGAGAGAAGAGTGGTCTAAGACTAATGTTTTAAACTTAAATAAAGGACATTGTCAACTGGGAAATCAGATTAAGGAATAGATCAGTAGAGATGTAGTGGCAGACATTTGAGGTGCTATTTCATAACACTTAGCAAAGATACATTCTAGTGAGAAGGAAAGACTCTAGGAAAAGAATGCGTCATTTGTGGCAAACAAAGGAAGTTAAAGGTAGTTTAAAATTGAAAGAAAAGGAATGAAGATTAGTGGCAGGTCAGAAGATTGGACAGAATATAAGACAGTCAGGAATGACAAAAAGAATTGAGGCAAAAATTATAGAGTATGAAAGAAAGCTGGCTGGAAATATAAGAAAACAGTTAGTGTTTACAGGTATTTAGAAAGGAAAAGAGTAACTATAATGAGTGTTGATCCTCCAGAGAGTGAGTCTGGGGAATTAACAATGGGATATAAGGAAATGCTGGATACATTGAACAGATATTTTGTGTCTATCTTCATTACAGAAAACATAAATAACATCCCAGAAATAATTGTAAATCAAGAGCTGAAAGGGAAGGAGGAGCTTAAAGATTACAATTACCAGGTAAAGGGAACTGAGAAAATTGTTAGAACGAAAGATTGACAAGTCCCTGGGTCTGATGGTCTTCATCCTAGTGTGTTAAAAGAAGTGGCTGCTGAGACTGTAGATGCATTGGTTTCAATTTTCCAAAATTGCCAAGATTGTGGAAAGGTTTCATTAGATTGTAAAATAGTGAATGTGAATCCTCTATTCAAAAAGGAGGACAACAGAAAGCAGGAAACTACAGGCCAGTTAGCCTAACATCCATCACTGGGGAAATGCTAGACTCTATTATGAAGGAGGTTACAGTGGGGGCCCCATAGAATCACAATGCAATCAGGCAGAATCAACATGGTTTTGTGAAAGGGAAATCGTGTTCGAGTTCTTTGAGGTAGCAACAAGCTTTGGGAATTAAAGAGAACTCCCATCTTTATTTGGTCTGGTCTATATGCGTCTCCAGATCTACAATAACTGATTGACTCTTCATTGTCCTCTGAAATGACTGAGCAAACCACTCTTTTCAAGGGCAATAAAACATGGCCTCACCAACGATGCCCACATCCCATGAAAGGAACTTTTAAAAAACTCTGTGGCATAGAGGAATCCGGGTATACTGGTACATGAATCACAACAATGATAGCAAGTATTTATGAAGGCAAATGGAATGTTGTCATTTGTTGCAAGGGGAATGGAATGTAAAGTATGGAAGGAGAATTTTAGCATGGCCAATGCACCTAACCAGCAAGTCTTTCAGACCGCGGGAGGAAACTAGAGCACCTGGAGGAAACCCCCACAGATACGGGGAGAATGTGCAGACTCCGCACAGACAGTGATTTCAGCCTCTCCAGCAGGAATAGGCCCTGCCCCCTGAAATTTAATGATATTCACCCTGGTGACCTCTGCAATGCACAGAGTGTGGGAGATTCTTCTCTGAACTCCCACTGAAAAAACCAGTGTGAATTACTCCAGTTTTCACCCGAATTCGACACTTAGAATTTTTTTGAGAGAATTCTGCCCGGTATGTCCATAAGTAGTTACAATCAGTGGAGCCAAAATATTTCTTAAGAGGTTTTTATATTAACCTGTAAGTTGTTCTTGAAAGCATGTAACTCTGACTTTAAGGGAATAGTGAATCGTTAACATATCACGTTGTTTAGTGATCGGTATGGGATTCTGCATCATGAGTTGCAGAGAGCTGGCATAGAGAACATGGGCTGAATGGCCTTCTTCTGCAGTGTAACCTTTCTGATTCTAAAAGGATTTTTGAGTACAGAGGATCCACCAAAGGTAGTCACTTGCAAGTTCCTTCTGTTTGATCTGCAGAAAGTGAAACGACATGGACACCATAATCATAAAGGGTGTCAAAAACGATGCTTGGTGGGTTAACACACTGAAAGCTTTAGCACTGAAACACGTTGATCCAGACCCTTCCAGATTCAATGGGCTAGACTCTCCGACTTCTCCTGCAGCTGGGATTCTCCAGTCCCACTGAGCGCCAAATTCTCCATTCTCGCTGGCAGCACTGGCTGGGTGTGAATGGCCGAAGTATTCCAGTCAATGTGTCTGTACCTCTCGGCTTTTTGGCTAAAATCAAGTGTCAGATCGGGGTAATGCCTGTTCTTGTCAGCTTGGATCTAGTATGGCTCTTTTGTGGGGACCATGAATTAACTTCAATTTGAATTGTTTTTTGGAGTAAACAAGGAGATGGATTGAGGGTTTCCCACATTTCCCTGTCCACTCTACGACTGCCTTTGTAACTTGAGAAATGAATGACAAAAAAATGTCTGTACTATGTTTGCTGATCTTAGCTGGGACAACAATGGATCTACAAATGGCCTTAGTATTTCTCCCTCTGTCATCACCATGCATTAACCGTGGAAGGAAATGTGCACAGAGGAGGTCAACATAGGAACATAGAAGTTGGAGTCGGCCATTTGGCCCTTCAAACCTGCTCCAGCTTTCAATAAGATCGTAACTGATCTGGTTGTGGTCTCAGTCTACTTCCTGTCTGCAGCCCCCACCCCCATAACCCCCGACTCCCTTGCTTAACATCTACTCTGCCTTAAATAAATTCAAAAACACAGCCTCCACTGGCTGGGGAAATAAATTCCAGATCCCGACCATTTGGGAGAATATTTTCCCGTCATCTCGCTCTTAAACAGAGACATTTTCTTTTCCAAATCAGTCCCCTTGTTTTAGTCTCCCCTACAAGAGGAAACATCCTGTGTGAATCAACCCTATCAAGTCCACTCTGGGTCTTATGGCTGGAATTTTACCGCCTCACCCGTCCCGGAATCGGGGCGGGCGAGGCTCGCAGAACGGTATTCTCCATTGGCCTCAGGTGGGATTTTACGAGCGAGGCAAAACAAGGCACAAGTCAGGAGTGTGATCGAATACTCTCCACTTGCCTGGATGCCTGCAGCTCCAACAACACTCAAGAAACTTGACACCATCTCTCTGCATGGAGAGTTTGAGGAGCTAGGCATGAAATTAAACAACAGAACCTCCAAGGTTATAATCTCTTGCAAATTGGCATGGGGTACGTAAAATTAGAGAGATGAATAAATGGCTCAAAGTCTGATATGGAAGAAGTGGGTTTTGATTCATGGGGTACTGGGATCAGTACTTGGAAAAATGGGGGCTGCATTAAACGAAAACATACCGGGGTTGATCTTACCAAAAGAATTCTAAATCCAGGATGAGCGGGAAAACGGGAGAGGTTCAGATCTGTTTTTTGGGCAAGTTCAAAGCTGCTATCTTATGCACTCAGTGCATGAAAAATCAGCAGAAATGGTTTCTCACTGTAGGGCGAGGGGAGCGGGGCATAAGTCACCTGAATGTTGGCTGAGAGCAGCAGAGGGCGTCATTGCTGCTAGAGACCTGTGCATGCGCAGAGACCTGTTGCGCAGCCTCTGCTGCGCTCAGCCTGCCTCCAGAGCTCCCACAAAGTACATGCCTCACAAACACAGCCACCCCCCAGCTATGTGGGAGTCCGCAGCCTATTGTGACCCCTACCACCTGCCCAGACCGATTGCCCTCTCCCTCTCTTCCCCCATCCGTGATCGGTCGCTGACCCCCCGTACGATTGGTTACCCAACCCCCCCCACCAATGCCAGCCTTGATCATCCCCCTCCCTCCCTCCACTGATCCCATTGCAGAGTGGCAGCGTGTCCCCCCTCCCTCCCCATGCCTGGGTGTCAGGCTGGCACTGACCAAGGGGCACTCCCCCTTGCCCTGGACCGCCCGGGGAGGGTGGGGGGGCCTCAATGGCCTCCGGTTCTACCGGCAAGGCCTTCGTGATTGATCCACGTTGCTGGATTCATGTTGGAAGCCACAGAGGCAAATGAGTCTGGACGATAGCCTCCTGGGCTCATTAAATCTATGTAAAATACGTTTTAAATATATTTAAATAATTTATTCAGCCTCGCGCTGGAAGTGGATTCAAGGTTGACCTCGCCAAATATCCGGTACCGGTAAAGTTGCAAGAGGCGAGAAATTGATTTCTTGGCTCTCGCACAATCTTACCGTCTCGCCCTGCTCAGGGCGCAATGGTAAAATCGCCCCCACAATGTGGCAAAGAGAAGTGGTAAACAACAGGATTGGGAAAGTTTTAAGAACCAACAAATCTGGCCTCCTGGACATTTCCTGCCTCATAGAATTACTCGTGGTCCCACCAACAGGGACCAGGTGCCATGGCCATGTCATTGAAGCACCTGGGTGCTCGGCGGCAAGGTTGGGCAGTGCCCATCAGGCATTGTTAGCCTGGAACTACTCACCAGGCACACTGGCACTGCCCACTGGGCATCATAACTATGGCAGTCGTGCCAAGAAGATGGGCCTGAGTGGGGATGGGACAACAGGGCGTGAGGGAAGTGGGGAGCTCTGCATAAGAGGGAAGCACTTCAGAGGAAGGCAATGAGGGAGCTCTGCAAGGGATTGGGTATGCAAGCGGGGGGTGATTGGTAAAGGTGGGGTGTGAAAGGTGGATAATCGGCAAAAGGGGTGCGTGAGGGGAGGCTGCAGAGGGAATTGTGATGGGTGACTCATTGGGAGGGTCCCGATGCCCGCGACCCGTGTTGCCATGAGGGGTTACACTGTCGGTGATGATGGGGGGTTGGAGTCAATGTCCGTGGGGGAGGATTGGCAGGATATCTCCCAGTGCACCAGCTTCCCTGGTGAGCATAGGCTCTGCCACCTCCCCACCCCCACCAGCGTGAATCTCCCAGCTGCTAAAAAAAATTGACAGAATGTGGGAAGATTGCGCAGGGTAGCTCACTGGAAAACCTGGTTTCAGACTTTTATGACGCTTGGGGCGCGATCATACCGGCTCGCCACGCTGGTCGATCGGCATTGTAAGCCGGTAAGACAGGGTGGGAGGTGAAAAATCAGGTTCGCGCACAGTTTCTCGTCTTTCGCGATCTTAGCAGGACTGTTTTGCCGGCAAAATCAGCCTCGCACCCGATTTCAATCTCAATGACATGATTTACATGTCATTGACGAGTCTGATCTCCATTGTCCGGGCTCACTTATGTTGACCCCCCTCGGTTGCTGAGGTCCTCATTGGTGAAAATCACAGATGGTCCCCACCAACGGGGCCAGACGTGATGGTCTCGCTGATGGGAGTGGAGGCATTGAAGTTCCTGGGTGGTTGGGAGCAGGCCTGTATCCTGGCATTGCCCACCCTGGCAGTGCCAAGGAGCGGGGCCTGGGAGGAGGGGGTGGGGGGGGGTGGGGGGGTGGGAGGGGGATCTCTGCTGGGTGTGGGTTTCATCAGCTGGAGCAGCGATAGGGGGTGGGAGGTGGGTAGAACTCTGCAGATGTCTGTGGCGATGATGTTGGGGGGGGGGGCGGGGAGGACCGGAGGGGTCTCAGTACACTGTATACTGGGAGATTGGGGCCTGCAATGGCTCCCCTAGAGCTCAACAGCTGGCTTCACAGGTGAGCTGAGGCTCCACACCCCTACTGGCGAGAATTGCATGACAGCTCCTGTTACAGAGTGCCGTAAATTCCCGATACTTACCTTGTTGAAAAAAACAGCGAGAAAACCTGCCATTTTCACACCCGATCGACTATGAATTTTTTTGGAGAAAATTCTGCCTTTAGAATTTTTGGGAAGATTGCGCCCTTTCTATATTTTTAAGACAGAGCGAGTCAGATCCTTGATAAGCAAGGGGGTGAAAATTTATCGAGGGTAAGCAGGAATGTGAGGTTGAGGTTACAATCAGATCAGCCATGATCTTATTGAATGTCAGAACAGGATTGAAGGGCCGAGTGGCCGACTCCTGCTCCTAATTCGTATGTATGGTCATAGCATCAACTGTTTGGGGTCTGACTCCCACAAGTGACCTCTTCCTTTACCATTTCTTATCTCAACCAATCTGATTCTACATCTGGCTTCCCTGTTATGTAATCACTGCCCCTCCACCAATTAAACAATTTGCAGGTAAAAAATGGATATTTGTGCAAGGTACAGACACCAGAGGAACCGTAACCCAATCTGCATCACTGTGGGAGAGAAAAGCAGAAAAGGGGAGAGCCTGAGGGAAAATATGATACAATATAAATTCAGAAGGGAAGTGTGTTGTACTTACTATAATATGCTGCATCTGCTGTCACAATTTGCACAGAGGATCCTGCTGTTTGGTCCTTGTTTGAATTTTCTGTTTTCTCCCTGGAGCAGCCTGTTTTTTCCAACAAAGGCTGGTCGGCAGGTTGTGGACTTTGTCCCTAACATGAAAAAAAATGTTATTAAACTTGCAAATGTGGAAAGTCACATGTTGAAATTAATGGTTCACTTGTCCAAGTTAAACCTTCTGAATGTAACACTGAATGAAACAGGATATTTGTTCTATGCTCTGTATTAATTATCACTGTTAGTTTAGAAACACCACACGTAACCTTGAGAATTCTGATGTTTCCAGCTGGGAGATCAATCTCTCTGACACGAGTCGCCACACTCCGGCGCCTGTTCGGGTACACTGAGGGAGAATTTTGTATGGCCAATGCGCCTAACCAGCACGTCTTTTGGACTGTGGAAGGAAACCGGAGCAGCCGGAGGAAACCCACGCAAACACAGGGAAAACGTGCAGACTCATACAGACAGTGAACCAAGCCGGGAATCGAACCCGGTCCCTGGTGCTGTGATGCAGCAGTGCTAACCACTGTGCCACCTGACTCATCCTCTTTTCCCCGTATGCCCAGAGCTGATAATCCCTGTTAACATCTTTCCCCATAATCTGAAGTGTACATGACAAGCGTTTATCTTGACTATTTATGGCCAATTTTGATTTGAGCACTTCAAAGTTTACCATCATTCCATTAGCACAGTCACATCCTCTTAATCTGGAAAGCAGAAACAATTTCAAACTGTTCTTCTCCATAACTGTGATGACCCCCACGATCTGCGTGGGGAATCACTCATTGACCTCCAAGTTGGGCTTGTTGAATATGAGCTCCCTGGGGATTGGTAATGAGCCATCCAGGTGGAGCTCGTATACCAAGCCCTGTATAAAGCAAGACCCTGAGAGGGCCCATTAACCTTTTAGTCCCAATTGGGACCTGTGTGTTCACCACGGGCTTGTGGTTATTGTTTATTTTCATTTAGTGCAATAAAAGCATGGTTCCTTTACAGCTGACTCCTGGAATTATTGTATTGGCGATGAGGTACAAGGAACATTTTGGTAACACTGCTCATCAAAACTTGGTAAGCCTGTGTTGTTCAGTTTTGCAATGCCATTTTTTTGGGATGTTGGAACCATACGACGTGAGTATTGAGGACTGGCCACAATATGCTGAGAAAATGAGGTACTTCTTTTGAGCAAACAAAATAGAAGGAGCTACTCGGCAAAAGGTCATTCTGTTGACTGCGTGTGAGGCTGCAACATTCAGTATTATAAAAGCTCTGACATATCTGGAAACATCGGAGTCCAAGACCTTCGAAGAGCTAGTAGAAATGGTGGCAAGTCATTACGATCCTAAACCTTCCATGATCTTGCAACGGTACAGGTTCAATACAACTGCTAGATTTGCAGGGGAATCAGTGACGGAATTCCTGATGCGACTAAGAGAACTGGCAGAGCATTGCAAATATGGCACAGCATTACCAGAAATGCTGAGAGACCATTTAGTGTGCGGTACAGATGATCTAGCAACCCAAAGGAGACTTCTGACAGAGCCAAACCTAGATTTAAAACAAGCCATAGAACTGGCCTTAGCTTGGGAGAATGCGGATTAAGGGGCCCAAGAGATGCGAGGATCTTTGAATAGTAACATCCATAGGTTTGGGTGAGTCCCCTACCGCAGACCCAGGTCCCTGGTTGAACATACTTGTGAAACCCATCTTTGGGCAAGGAAAAACGGGCAAGCAAAGAAACCATGATATTCTGACACTGGCCAAGAGAGATTTCCAGTTTCGGGAGCAGCCAGCATACCAGCGCGGTGCATGCTGCCAGGGAGCCCGCCCCAAGCAAGTTACCAAAACAAACAGAGCGGAATCGAGATCTTGGACAGGAGAAAATACTAATATGATGCTAACTTTAAAATGATATTGGAATATGATTGTGGAATGTTTTGAGCTTTTAGGTTTGCAGATATTACGATTTTATATGCTTGACTATGTATATTAAAATGTTTATTTACCATTTCAGCCCGTCTGTGCTTGATATCTGTCAATAAAAGAAAAAAAAATAGAATAAGTGCTGTTAACTGGATGTGTTCAATTTTTGTCCCACTGTTTATTAACATGAAGGTGTTCATCTTAGCAAATAACACGCAGGTCTCCATTTTAACCTCCACTCATTGTACACAGCAATGGTTAAAATTACGCTGAGGTGACTTAACAGTCCGAGGTTGCATGGCACCTGCCTGCCACTATCTTGCCTTTGCCAAATTTGAAGGTAACCAAGGCTCTCAACTCCGCGCAGATTGGATTTAATTTACTGGTAGCCCAAAGTCTCAGCCCAAAGATGTCATAAAGCTGCCAAGTAATAAAGAAGCAGTCAGGAGGATACCTACACTGCTGGCAGCAAAGTATCAACGAGAAAATCTGAGCTCGGACTCCTTGTGGACCAGGAGGATCAGGAATGTCCCCATTACCCCCAAAAACCACTGCCCAGACTTTCTGAAGTGTACCCAACCGCTGTGGTACCATCAATTCCCATCTGCACTTTTCCCCATCCTGAATGAGCCTCTCCAAACCCCCTTCCCACTAATTGTCAGATACCAATCCCAGGATTTCTCTGCTGTGACCTCCTGCTGCCAAATTTCCACGCAGGTTTGATTCCAGTTTACAGTGTTGAAAAAGGGGATTGGTTTGGCTCAGTTGGCTGGACGGCTGGTTAGCGATACACAGCAACGCCAACAGTGTGGGTTTAATTCTCATACCGGCTGAGGTTATTCATGAAGGCTCCACCTTCTCAACCTTGCCCCTTGCCTGAGGTGTGGTGATCCTCAGGTTAAAATCACTCAGTAGAGAGAGCAGCCTATGGTCATCTGGGTCTCTGGCAACTTTTTTGTAAAAGAAGGAAAATTATTTGTAATCTAACTGAAAGAATTTGGAAAATCATCCTCGCACAGGAAGATGCACACAGTAACTCAAATGAATTACTCACCTATAGATTTTGATTGCTTCCCCTTTTTCTTGCAAAGATATAAAAGCACTGGACCAGCTATGATCAACAACACGGGCACGATAACAGCTGCAATTATAACGACGGTCCTACTCTTTTCTTCTTCACACACCGTGTCAGTTCTAGCAGTTCCGAGTGTGACCTGCTTTTGTTTGATTTCCTCACAACTGCGGAAAATGTCGAAAATATTAAATCAACACAAATATCTACTATAGTTGTTTATATAATTATAACTAATTTGTTACAATTAATCTCTTATTGAAATCTTATTCCAAGCCCAGTTGAGTCTGAATTCAATTTGCTATTACCATTGCAGGAAACGATTGAAGGCTGATCCATTTGATTTGACCAAAATAACTATTGGCCAGGGCACCTTGAATAACTCCCAAACCCCTCTTCCAAAGACTATAATGAGGTCTGTTATTTCATGACACACTCCAGCCTGATTGGAACGATATTGCTGTTCCTGCACTGACACAGAATCAAAATTCTGGGACTCCCTTCCTAATAGCACTGTGGGTGTTCATAAATCAGAAAGAGTGCAGTGGCTAAAAGGCAATAAATGCTGGCCTAGCCAGTGACACACAATTCTTGTAACAGAATTAAAAGAGTTTTATTGAAGTAAAACCTCAGAACTGAGCTCTGCCGAAGGATCGAACTGAAACACTAACTGGTCTTTTCTCTAAAATTTTAAAAATCTAGAAAAAGGAAAATTTTAGAGAAAAGACTAGATTAGTTAAAAATCTAGAAATGCCTACTCGTGATATCAGGTGAACACGAAAGGAGTCTGTCAGACACTTCTGTAACAGTTATTAACCATTAACATAGGAGGAAAGATGACTGAGGGTAGTAAATTGTAATTTACTATGAACAGGTTCATCAGGTCAAACCTGGACAAGGAAACCTCCTGCTGATTGCCACCTACTGCACCAACCGGTGCATCAGTCCTCCTCCATGTTGAACATTGCCTGGAAGCAGCAATGAGGGTGACAAGGACACGAAATGTTCTTGGGTGGGGGACTTCAATGTCCATCACCAGAAGTGGCTCTACTGATTCCAGAAGCACCAATGACTGAGCTGGCCAGGTCCTGAAGGACATTTCTGCTGAAGCCAGCAGCAGGGGGAATAAGGAAACCATCTAGAGGGAAATACTGACTTGGCCACACATTCACCAGTCTGGCTGTCACAGATGCACCTGTCGATGACAGTATCGGTAGCAGTAACCACCATATAGTGCGTGTGGAGACCAAGTATTGTCTTCGCATTGAGGACACCCTCTACTGTGTGGAACTGCCGTCGTGCTTATTGAGACAGACTTAGAACAGATCCAACAGCTCAAATGTGGTTATCTATGGAGGTGCTGTGGGCCATCAGCAGCAGCAGAATTGAATTCAATCACAATCTATAACCGCACGACCCAGCACATCCGCCACCCTACCATTACCATCAAGCCGGTGCCAAGGAGCACCAGGCAGTTCCATGGGCAGGGAAGAGGAGCCCACTGCGCACTCTGCGATGGGATCAGTGGGGAAGGGAGGGGGTGATCGGGAGGTGGCCAGTGCACAAGTGCCGATCTCCCCACTGACAGATTGGTGCATGCGCAGTGACCCGCTGAGCACTATGCTGCTGGCCTCTCCAGTGGGATGAGGCCCTGCCATCCCACGTTTTGGCGTGAATCTCTCCGTGGCACTCTGTGCATTACAGAGTGCTGGAGATTCATTAAACTAAGTATACCCAAAACAGGGGCAGGAAATTCTCCCATTTTCCCAACCATTGGGCACTTTTGTTTTGCAAGAATCCCAGCCATTGTATCCCTTTAATTTAGTTTATTCTGCCTTTTGAATTTATCCCTCAATTTGTTGGTATAGTTTATTGGTTACCCACAAGAAGCACAGAACAATTCCTGTAAGCAAAATCCTTTCACTTTGGGAAATAAACACCTTTCCTGGGTCAATTTTTCATTTTCAGGGTTCCGTTAGTCCTGTTGTGCTCTCACCTGGTTCATTCTGTCGAGCTTCTCACAGCCCTGGAAACCAGGTTGCTGGCAGATAAAGTCAGAATGCAGAGATAAATCTTCAGACAATTGGTTTTTAATGTTACTAAAGCACTGCCCTAACTGTCCCTCCGGGGTATTGCGTTTGCCTCTGAGGTAGCACTGGTTAAATGCAGGCACTGTTGGGTTCTTGTTTCATTCCAAATATGCTGCACCTTTTGCTTCTTTAACAACCCAACACCTGACCCAACCGGCACAAAATGACAGCGTTCCTCAGCAACGGGGCAGGGGTGGCACAGTGGTTAGCACTGCTGCCTCACAGTGCCAGGGATCTGGGTTCGATCCCCGGGATTTTCACATTAACTTCATTGCAGTGTTAATGTAAGCCTACTTGTGCCACTAATAAATAAACAACCACATACTGTTACGTTCAAATTCCCCACTAGCCAGTGGCGCCAATATCTCATGAATGAATTTTAAAAATTACAACCAGCCGCACACTGATGTTGCAAGTATAAACATTCTGGATTCTTTTCGATGTACTCACACAGTCCATTTCTCACATGTGTGAGTTGATGAATCATTGTTCGAATACGTTCCTTCAGGGCACCCCTCACACACAGTATCTTCGAACTGTGTACCTGAAAAATAAATGTATCAAAATCAACACCAGATCATTGGAACTGAACTTGTATTAAGGGCAGTTTGAAATGCAGTTCTGTGCTTGTGATCACCAGCTCTAATACAAGGCACTTCAAATCTGTGTAATTTGTTCAAATTTACCCATTACTGGTCCCTGCGGCTTGAGAGCGCGGCCCAGTGGGACCATCATTAGAGGCTCCCCTGATGTGTGTCTCCTGCTGTTGGGACCTAAAAATCTGGACCATGCTTCCTGTTATTGTTTAATGTACTCCAGTTTACTCAACAATTTAATGGGTTTTTCACTAAAACTGCCCAGATTTAAAATAGGTGTGAGGGACCAAGACCTCACCCTGTATTTTTTTTTAAAAAACAAAATATACAGAGATAAGCTCATTGCTAACTGCTATTTCAAACCAGAAAAAGACCCAAAATTGTTGGGTGGGATTTTTCTCCCTCTCTGCAGTGTGTTTCGCAGCTGTGGAGACAACGTGTTGCTCCCAGGGGTGCGCCATTGGTGGGACCATAAGATCCCGCCAGTGCGAATTGCAGCAAGACTTTGGCGCATGCCTGTGACCCTGAACAACTGAAGCTACCTGGCAGTATGGGGGAAATTTGCACATCGTTATCCCTGAAGGGTTGCACAGACAAATTTCAGAGAGTGATTCAAAGGCCATCAGCCTATAACCTAGACTGGTCAACCAGCATCTACTCATCTATCCATACAAAGGGACCTCCAACCTTCCTTTCAATTCCTGATGATTGAGACATTCAACAATCTCAAGGACCCAGGTGAGGGATGCACATTCTTCGCCAAAAACAATCTGGAGCGTTGGAAGTCATGTGACAAACACCTCTGGCATGTGGAACCAGTAATATTGCCTTGCTGAACTGCAAAGTCTCAGTTTGCAGTTTATCACTGAACTAGCAACATCACAGAAAGGGAGTTCTGGCCTAAGTTGGAACCTGACCCTATCTACGCTGCTTCTGTTAGAAATTCTGTACCATCGTCTACAACATTGATTCATCTCTGCTTGCTGTTACAATCCCAATCAGTGTGGTAGGCTCTATTGCTGCAGGTAAACTTTGTTGAGTTGGAAGTTATTCTGCCATCTGGATATCTTCATTATCTTTTTTCTGTTCTTTGGCATTGAATCGTTCTTTACCAATTCCCTAACTGTAGTGACGGAAGATAGCTGGTTTATCCCATTTTCCACAGGGCGAAGGAACTCTCAGCCCATCTCTATAGTGTTCTCCCTTTTCCTCCTTCATGCAGTTCGCCATAGCAAAGGTGGGGGCAGAAGAGGGTCCTTCCTGTTGTGAGCATGTTAGTATTAAGCTCACCTCTTTGTTTGGCCATGTGCTATGCTGTGACCAATGGATGGCTGCTACTCTTTTCTAGCATGGTCTCTGCCATCGTCATGCTGACTGGGGATTACAGCATCTCTTTTGTGGTCTCTGGGTTTGTCTTTCAGCAGGAGGTTGAGGCTCTTCTGGTTACTGGTTCCTTTCTAGATGACCATCCGCTTGAGGCGTCATGGTAACCATGTGAGTGGTTGGTTGGTCTGACCAATGAGGGGCTTCTGGCATCTGTACAGGACGTGGATAAACTGGCTCGACAAAGAGAGAAGTCAATTCAGAGCTACAGTCCCAGCCAGGAGGACCTTTCTTCTGTGAGTTCTTGGGAACTTGCAATTCTGTATAATTTATATGTGGTTCTCTTGGCAATACAGGCGGCATGGTGGCACAATGGTTAGCACTGCTGCCTCACAGCACTAGGGCTCCGGGTTCGATTCACAGCTTGGGTCACTGTTTGTGTGGAGTTTGCACGTTCTCCCCGTGTCTGCGTGGGTTTCCTCTGGGTGCTCTGATTTCTTCCCACAGTCCGAAAGACTTGCTGGTTAGGTGCATTGTCCTTGCTAAATTCTCCCTCAGTGTACCTGAACAGGCGTCGGAGTGTGGTGACTAGGGGATTTTCAAAGTAACATCATTGCAGTGTTAATGTAAGCCTCCTTGTGACACTAATAAAAAAAAATCTTCTGCTGTTTTGAGGAGATTTAGGGCAACACAAACATCACTGCTCAGGAGAGAAAAAGACTGATTATTGATGACACACACCAGCTGGAAGATTTGTTTGTCACCATACTTCAATGGTTTCAGAAAATTGCCGAAAACCGGAAGTTGGATTCCTCTGGGCTGTCCCTATTTTTCACAAATGTATTTTTCAGTTACAATGAAAGCATTGGACTGAAATCATCAGACGTTGATCACAGCTGTGGGAGGCTTTGCTCCACATTGCTGACATGGCCACTTAACTGGTCAGTGAGGATATTACTTCCCTTTGCCTGGACTGCCTCTGTTGCTGTGCTGTTTCATGAGCTGGACTGTGGAGTTTACTTTGTACCACAGTATTTTCTTCTCTTAATATGGATCTGTGCTGTAAATGGATTTCAGATCATAGAATCATAGAATCCGACAGTGCAGAAAGAGGCCATTCGGCCCATCAAGCCTGCACCGACCACAATCACACCCAGGCCCTACCCCCATATCCCTACATATTTACCCACTAATCCCTCCAACCTACGCATCTCAGGACTCTAAGAGGCAATTTTTTAGCATGGCCAATCAACCTAACCCACACATCTTTGGACTGTCAGATTGCCTGTCAATCTGAGTGGCTCTCTCAAAAGGTTAGATCTTCCTTCACTTGAAGCACGTCATTGTCCGCAACTACATCAATTCTATCTGTGATGAGCTCAGATTTTAGGGCACTGTAATCATAGCCTTTGGCCATTCTGTATAGCTCATTAACAAAGAAGTCCACAGGTTCTCCTGGCTGCCAGACACGTTTAATAAATTTGCCTTTTCAAGGATTTTGTTATTTTGGAGGTTAAACAAATGTCACACCAATTTAAAACTTCACTGAATTTTGTAGATAATTTGTTTATCCCTTGTCTAGCTATATACCATCAGCTATCAGGCCTACTGATAGTATGTTATCTTTAGCTTTTTTTTAATAGGAATCATACAGTACAGAAAGAGGCCATTCGGCCCATCGAGTCTGCATCGACCACAATCCCACCCAGGCCCTACCCCCACATATTTACCCACTAATCCCTCTAACCTAAGCATCTCAGGACACTAAGGCAATTTTTAGCATGGCCAACCAACCTAACCCGCACATCTTTGGACTGTGGGAGGAAACCGGAGCACCCGGAGGAAACCCATGCAGACACGAGGAGAATGTGCAAACTCCACACAGACAGTGACCCAGGCCGGGAATCGAACCCAGGTCCCTGGAGCTGTGAAGCAGCAGTGTTAACCACTGTGCTACCGTGCCACCTTCTGTCTTGTTATCCAGATCTGAATCCTGTAACTAACGAATCTCTCTAGATTCCCAATTCTGTGATTGATCTGGGCCTTGGATAAGTCAAAATTGATTGAGAAGGGTGAATTTCTGATCAATGGTTAAATATTTTTACATTCAGATTTAGCTTGAAGAGATTTCAGAAAATCCAAGCTGATGCAGCGTTTCTGCAGGAAGGGTTTTCCCACACTTGCTGGTAGTGTTAGGCTCCCACAGTAATGCTGCTCATGATCTCAATGTTTAGATTTTTTCAACAATGGATGCCTGGACCCATTGGTAAGAGTTCTCATGGCTTTAGCGTTATGTTTTCAGGTTGTTGAATTGTCTCATCCCAGCTTTTGCTGGGTTTTGGAGCCGTCATGTGTTTGGGCGTAGACTCGGGTATCACACTGCGATTTAAGTAGTAATTTCTGACCACTGTAGTGTCTGAACTTTTTCAGTACTTGCTTAGTCCAGGGATTTTTGAATCTTTAGCTCATCCATGCGAGGTCTGCTGATTCTTCACTGCCTGGGTTTTGAAGCTGGACTTCCACAGGATTCCATGGAGTCTTTGGCTGCAGTGAAGAGCCTTATTTCTGTCTTCAGCTTCTCTTTGGAGCTTTTCTCCGACGATTTCCTTCTGCTTCTTCACTTTTTGACCTTTTCTTCAGGTCAGAATACTTCATTGGTTTTCCAGGATTTTAATGTTCTTCTGCAATCTTTGTGAGGTTTTGTATTGTTCCATTTGCCACCACCATGTTACAAGATGTTCAGTAGTTTGGTAGGTCACAATAAGATATCATACTCTTAGGTAGTGCAACAGTAAATATTAACTACTGGTAACTATATACATGTATACAGTAAAAGGGTAAAAGCTGGGTGCTGTCTCCATGCTTGCATCTACACACAGCTCTGTCCCAACATGACATTATACTCTATGTAGGAATATAGAAACAGGAGTTGGCCATTCAGCCCCTCCACCTGCTCTGCCATTCAATAAGATCATGGCTGATCTGTGGCCACGTAAAGGCTTAATTTGTCTAATTTCTCCTCGTTACCTGACCCCTGGAGTCCAGGCACCATTCTTGTAAACCTGTGTTGAACTCCTTCCAAGGCCAAAACATCCTTCCTAAGGTGTGGTGCCCATACCTGCTCACAATACTCTAAGTGAGGTCTAACTAAGGTTTTGTACAACTGCAGCACAACATCTGCTTCAAAAAATAAAAGCAAGTTACTGCGGATGCTGGAACAAAGCTTTGACAAAGGATCATCTGGACTCGAAACGTCAGCTCTTTTCTCTCCTTACAGATGCTGCCAAACCTGCTGAAATTTTCCAGCCTTTTCTCTTTTGATAACATCTGCTTCCCTATACTCCAGCCCTTTAGATATGAAGGCTAGCATTCCGTTGGCCTTCTTGACTATTTTCTGCACATGTTTGTGGCATTTTAAGGAGCTATGCACCTGAACCCCCAAATATTGTTGGACATCCACTAAATTTAACTTAGTGCCTTCTAAAAAATATCCTGATATATCCTTTTTTGATCTGAAATGGATAACGTTACACTTATGTATATTAAAATCCATTTGCCACAGCTTGGCCCATTCACCCAATCAATATCCTGTTGCAGTTTAATGTTGTCCACAACACTACCTACAATGCTGCCCAGTTTTGTGTCACCTGCAAATTTGGATATTTTACTTTTTATGCCATTATCTATGTCGTTAATGAATATTGTAAATAATTGAGGCCCCAAGACAGTCCCTGCGGGACACCACTAGTCACATCCCCCCAATTTGAGTATTTACCCATTACTACAACTCCATTTCGTGTTGCTCAATCAATTTCCTATTCACGTCAGCAATCTACCTACAATTCCATGGGCTTCCACCATAGCTAACAATCTCTTGTGCGGGGCTTTATCAAAAGCTTTCTGGAAGTCCATATAAACAACATCCATTGACTTGCTTCTGTCCACCATCTTTATCACCTCTTCAAAGAATTCTATGAGGTTTGTCAGGCATGACCTACTCGTCATGAATCCATGCTGACTCTCCCCGATTAACTGTAATTTCGAGATGATCAGTTATGCAATCCTTGAATAAAGATGCCAACAATTTCCCCACCACAGACGTTAGGCAAACTGGTCTGTAATTCCCTGGTTTCCTCTGTCACCATTCTTTAAGAGCAGAGTGACATGATCCAATTTCCAGTCCAGGGGTATGATTCCTGAATCTAGGGATCTTTGAAAGATTAGTTAGGGCACTGACAATGTGTTCTTCTCCCTCCTTTAACATGCATGGACGGAAACCATCGTGCCCTGGGAATTACTCTTCAGTTCCATTAGTTTCCCCATTATTGATGATTCACTTAAGCTAATTCTATTTAGACCCTGTTCCTGATCCTCTATTTTTTCTGTGGGACTTCCGGCAAGCTATCCTCCCTTTCTATTGTGAATACTGAAGCAAAATACTCGTTCAGCAAGTCTGCAATTTCCCAAGTTCATTGACAACATTCCCACCCCCAGTCTTCAGTGGGCCAATAGAGTTTTTAACCAGTCACTTTCCCTTTATATAACTATAAAGTCTCTGCAAGTTTCCTTTCATAATCCTTTTTTTGTCACTCTTATAAGCCGCTTTGTGGCCCTTTGTTGGTCTTTGTATGTGTCCCATTCTGAGAGATTGTATTATTCTTTGCATTTTCATAAGCTTTTTAATTTTATGCTGTCCCTTACACCCTTCAAAGTCCATGGCTGTTTTTAAGTGATGATGCGGAGATGCCAGCGTTGGACTGGGATAAACACAATAAGAAGTCTAACAACACCAGGTTAAAGTCCAACGGGTTTAATTGGGAGCAAACGCCACTAGCTTTCGGAGCGCTGCTCCTTCGTCAGGTGGAGTGGGAGATCTGCTCACAAACAGGGCATACAGAGACACGAACTCAATTTCCAGAATAATGATTGGAATACGAGTCTTTAGCTAATCAAGTCTCAAAGGTACAGACAATGTGAGTGGAGAGAGCATTAAGTACAGGTTAAAGAGATGTGTATTGTCTCCAGACAGGACAGCTAGTGAGATTTTGTAAGTCCAGGCAAGTTGTGGGGATTACAGATAGTGTGACATGAACCCAAGATCCCGGTTGAGGCCGTCCTCATGTGTGCGGAACTTGGTTATCAGTTTCTGCTCAGCGACTCTGCGTTGTCGTGTGTCGTGAAGGCCACCTTGGAGAACGCTTACCCGAAGATCAGAGGCCGAATGCCCGTGACCGCTGAAGTGTTCCCCGACAGGAAGAGAACAGTCTTGCCTGGTGATTGTCAAGCAGTGTTCATTCATCCGTTGTCGTAGCGTCTGCATGGTTTCCCCAATGTACCATGCCTCGGGACATCCTTTCCTGCAGTGTATCAGGTAGACAACGTTGGCCGAGTTGCAAGAGTATGTACCGTGTACCTGGTGGATGGTGTTCTCACGTGAGATGATGGCATCCGTGTCGAAGATCCGGCACGTCTTGCAGAGGTTGCTGTGGCAGGGTTGTGTGATGTCGTGGTCACTGTTCTCATGAAGGCTGGGTAGTTTGCTGCGAACAATGGTGTGTTTGAGGTTGTGCGGTCGTTTGAAGGCAAGAAGTGGGGGTGTGGATGTTTGATGAAGACGAACATCTCGCCAAGGCCATCCCCACACCCCCACTTCTTTATGGTTCCTCAGTTTCACCCTTAGGGTTTCTACTGCATGCTTTCCCCTAATTATATCCTCCCTCACCATAGAAGTGATTCTGTTATTGATCAGAATTGCTACACCCTCTGCAGTTTGCTCTATCCCTTCTGTATAACCTGATATGTTTAGTTCCCAGTCTTGACCATTCTGTATCCATGTCCTAGTAATGGTTACAACATTATAGTTACTGATTTGAATCTGTCCCTGAGGCTCATTCAGTTTGTGCCGTATAGTCCGTACATTAGTGTAAAGAATTCAAATTTTGACTGTACAGGTCATGTGTTCTCTTAATCACTATGTGGACAGTACTGTTTCCAGTCCCACATCGACCCTTTATACTACAAGATCCAGATAGTAGGAATGAGGCTATCAAAACTCTGCCACCAATGGTGAGGAATAGCGAGGGACTGAGGGTTGTGCAGAAGGCTGGGGTCAGAGGATTGTCAGGTTCACAAAATAAATCTGTGGCTTGAGGTATTTGCAGTGACAGGAATGTGAAAATACATAGAGAGATTTAAAGTTAAAATTTCAAAGATTTTAAAGTTAAAAGTCCAAAGATGTGCGGGTTAGGTTGATTGGCTATGCTAAAATTGCCTCTTAGTGTCCTGAGATGCGTAGGTTAGAGGGATTAGTGGGTAAATATGTAGGGATATGGGGGTAGGGCCTGTGTGGGATTGTGGTCGGTGCAGACTTGATGGGCTGAATGGCCTCTTTGTGTACTGTAGGGTTTCTATGATTTCTATGATTTATTTATTAGTCACAAGTAAGGTTTATATTAACACTGCAATGAAGTTAGTGTGAAATTCCCCTAGTCGCCACAGTCCGGCACCAATTCAATGCACCTAACCAGCACGTCTTTCAAAATGTGGGAGGAAACCGGAGCACCCGGAGGAAACCCACGCAGACACGGGGAGAGCATGCAAACTCCACACAGACAGTGACCCAAGCTAGGAATCGAAACCAGGTCCCTGGCGCTGTGAAGCAGCATTGCTAACCACTGTGCTACCGTGCCAGATAAGGCCAGTGATTTTAATTTGGATATATTGTGTAACAGAGCAGGAATGTATATTAGTGATTGGAGACGATGGGATGATAATAGTGTGGACAGGAATGTGGGAAACTCAAGCTTTGGACAGAATTGAGTTTTGACCGGTAAAGGTAGGTAAGCAATGGGAGCCTAAATCAATATGGCCTAATTATAGATGAAAAACATTTTGTTGCATCTGAAAAGAGAGAGGCCTAAAGGACTGATTTACACTTTGGGGATGCAAAACAGGAACGGGGACTATTTCTGGATCTCAAACCCACCCGTGGAGGGGCAATAATCACTGACCTGGAATGTTGACCGTAGACCCTCTTAATTAACATTTGGACTGGTTTCTTATCCAATTAACAGCAGTTAATAGTCTCTCAAAGCTGGATTACCTGAGGCCTTCCAGCTTCAGGAGGTGTTTCTGGTTGCAGTGCAAGCCGAGTAATTTCAAGGTCACTTCAATAACAAGGTGCTCTCTCAGCCAATTAAAAAAAGTTTTAAAACATACAAAGCTATCACCGAGAGGAAAGGGTGTGGAATCCCTTTATAGGGTGATTTGTGGCTGTAAGCCCAACCGAGGTAGACAGACAGAGCCTGTAGGTTTGCCTGGGCTACTGCTGTGTGCCTGCCTCCAGACAGGTGACTTGCCCCTTTGTGACCCGAAACTGCAGACCAACTGGAAACTCCCAGTCAGCCTCGGTTTCCGACCTTTAACAAGGCTCTTAATGACTTTAATTGCCTGTTGGCCTTGTGGAGTGAGTGATCTTCCAGGCTGCTGAACCCAAATGGGTCACTAAAGAAAGGAGTTGGGCAGCCAGCCAGCTACATCATTTTTCAGCCCAATCTGTACCTATTCCTGATGTCGGCAGCGCCCAAACGTTTCAGCTCAAAGACAGACACAGATTTGTCCATGATCCCCATTGGGGTAAATCTGACAAACCACAGGAGCCAATCGGGTGACTGCAGAGAGATTTGGATAGGCTGAGCGAGTGGGCGAGGATCTGGCAGATGGAATATAACGTTGGCAAATGTGAGGTTATCCATTTTGGAAGAAATAATAGTAAATTGGAATATTATTTAAATGGAGAAGAATCGCAAAAACTCAGTCTGCAGGTGTAGCAGGTGATCAAGAAGGCGAATGGAATGTTGGCCTTTATCGCGAGGGGGATAGAATATAAAAGCAGGGAGGTCTTGCTGCAACTGTACAAGGCACTGGTGAGGCCGCAACTGGAGTACTGTGAGATTCTTTCCACTTAGAAGGGAAACCAGAACTAGAGGGCACAGCCTCAAAATAAGTGGGGGCCGGTTCAGAACAAAGTTGAGAGGGAACTTCTTCTCTCAGAGGGTAGTGAATCTCTGGAATTCTCTGCCCATTGAAGTGGTGGAGGCTACCTTGTTAAATATGTTTAAATCACGGGTAGATAGATTTCTGATCGATAAGGGAATTAAGGGATATGGGGAGCAGGCGGGTAAGTGGAACTGATTCGCTTCAGATCAGCCATGATCTTGTTGAATGGCGGGGCAGGCTTGAGGGGCTAGATGGCCTACTCCTGCTCCTATTTCTTATGTTCTTATGACCCAATGCAGCTTGCTTCTCTGGGAGCAAATTCCCTCATAATTATATCAATTTTGGTTTGTTTCCTGAGCACTGCCCATAATTAATTTGATAGACCAGTTGAGGGCTAAATGGCATTTTAGGATCAAGTGTTTAGCAACCTGCCTACATGCCTAATTGTCCATCCTCTGCTGTTATTGTACCGCCTAATTCTGAAGTGTATAGTGGAGGAAAGTCAAACACATATCTTCCACCACAAGGCAGGATTTAATGATGAAATATAAGGAAATTCAAACCATACCTTTTTCTTTAACTCCTTCACCTGGAGGACATGTTTTGTGCTTTCTGCCCATGTGACAGTATCTATCAATGCAGAAATATCCTTCTCTCGGTCCACAGATTGTATTATCTGTATAGGTACATGCATATTGAACTTGAAGCCCCAACTCTATAAACAGAAAACATGAATAAGCTACAAGTGGAATCAGTATGAACCATTTCACTTTATACCTCCTTACGAGCTAGGCAATGAAATAGAGGAACTTTATTATTATAATCTAGAGGATTGATTTTTGGGTGATTAACCCGGTGGAGCCAATTGTCCAATTCCATGAAGAAGAGGTGACCATTTCTCAGTTTATATTTTTAACGTTTTCCTCTGCTTTGTGTGTGTTCTTTCACCAATCACTCGTACCAAAATTCTACCTCATTTCAAATGACCCAGAATCCAGAGATCTTTGGGGAAGCAGTTCCAAAGTTCCACTGTACTTTACATGAAAAACTGCTTCCCAATTTAATTCTTAAATGGACAGGTTCTCATCTTAAAATTAATAACTGTCAGTCATCATTTACTGGTTCATCCTCCATGGCAACACCGCTGCCAATCAGAATCTACCTGCCAATCATTCAGCATTCTCTTCTCATAGTAAAAATTGTTCTTCCCTTTACATGTGGTGTTCTTGCAGATTGTTGTGATGAGTACAAGACAAAAAGCTTCAACAAAGAGTCTATTTTTTAGCAATAATCTTAAGATTACCCCCATCTCAGTTTCTCTGTATCTTCTCGATTCAATCCCTTTAAAATGTTAGAGTTTAATTAGTTCAACCCTCAAACACTAAGCTCAAGGAATACAAATTAAATGTACCAGGGTTACTGGGGCGATTTAAGATTTGGGGCAGACCGGGGATGGGTTGGAGCTCTCCGGTTCCTCAGGGGAGGATGTCCCCAGTCTGAAAGGACATTCCAATTGAGGCACTGCTTGCTGAAGTCTAGGTCTGAGGTGTTCAAGGCAGGCGACACTGACCTATACAAGAAAGCCAGATACGATCTAAGGAGATCCATCAAAGATGCCAAAAGACAGTACCAGACCAAGCTAGAGTCCCAGGCTAGCCACACAGTCCCCCGCCGACTGTGGCAAGGTCTGCAAGACATAACAGGCTACAAGATGAAGGCATGTAAAATCACCGGCTCCAACGCACCCCTCCCTGATGACTTGTTTTGAGCAAGAGGTCACCGAGAGCATGCCCTCCACCCTGGAAGCCCTGTATGAACCTGTACCTGGGGGTCACCATTGCAGATGTCAGAGCAGCTTTCTCGAAGGTCAACTCACTGAAAGCGACGGGCCCGGACGGGGTAACCGGACATGCACTCAGATCCTGCACGGACCAGCTGGCAGGGATATTCACAAACATCTTCAACCTCTCTTTACAACAATCTGAAGTCCCTATCTGCTTCAAGAAGACGACCATCATCCCTGTACCCAAGCAGCGTGCCTTAATGACTATCAGCCGGTGGCTCTGACATCGGCTGATAGTTACTTCATTATGAAGTGCTTCGAAAGGTTAGTCGTGGCACGAATCAATTCCAGCCTCCCGGACCACCTGGATCCACTACAGTTTGCCTACTGGCGCAACAGGTCCACAGCAGACGCCATCTCCCTGGCCCTGCTCTCAGCCCTGGAACACCGAGATAACAAAGACACCTATGTCAGACTCCTATTTATTGACTACACTCAGCCTTCAACACTATTATTCCCACAAAACTCATCTCCAAACTCCGTGGCCTGGGCCTCGGTTCCTCCCTCTGTGACTGGATCCTGAACTCCCTAACTCACAGACCACAATCAGTAAGGATAGGCAACAACACCTCCTCCATGATCATCCTCAACGATCATCCTCAACACCGGTGCCCCACAAAGCTGTGTTCTCAGCCCCCTACTATACTCCTTATACACCTATGACTGTGTGGTCAAATTCCCCTTCGATTCAATTTTCAAGTTTGCTGATGACACCACAGTAATGGGTCGGATCTCAAACAATGACAAGATGGAGGACAGGAATGAGATAGAGAATCTGGTGAACTGATGTGGCAACAATAATCTCTCCCTCAATGTCAACAAAACGAAGGAGATTGTCATCGACTTCAGGAAGCGTAAAGGAGAACATGCCCCTGTCTACATCAATGGGGACGAAGTAGAAAGAGTCGAGAGCTTCAAGTTTTTAGGTGTCCAGATCACCAGCAACCTGTCCTGGTCCCCCCCATGCCAACACTATAGTTAAGAAAACCCACCAACGCCTCTACTTTCTCAGAAGACTAAGGAAATTTGGCATGTCAGCTACGACTCTCACCAACCTTTACAGATGCACCATAGAAAGCATTCTTTCTGGTTGTATCACAGCTTTGTATGGCTCCTGCTCTGCCCAAGACCGCAAGGAACTACAAAAGGTTGTGAATGTAGCCCAATCCATCACGCAAACCAGCCTCCCATCCATTAAATCTGTCTACACTTGCCGCGGCTTTGACAAAGCAGCCAGCATAATTAAGGACCCCACGCACCCCGGACATTCTCTCTTCCACTTTCTTCCTTCGTAAAAAGGATACAAAAGTCTGAGGTCACATACCAACCGACTCAAGAATAGCTTCTTCCCTGCTGCCAAGAGACGTTTGAATGGACCTACCTTGCATTAAGTTGATCTTTCTCTACACCCTAGCTCTGACTCTAACACTACATTCTGCACTCTCTTGTTTCCTTCTCTATGAACGGTATGCTTTGTCTGTATAGTGCACAACAATACTTTTTACTGTATGTTAATACGTGACAATAATAAATCAGATTTGCTCACTGTCAATCAGCAGACTGATGTTGATTGTCCAGGGGTAGACAGCACTGTTAGGTTGTGCAAGCAGAGGTTTTTGGCACTGTTTACCCCTTCGGAATGAAGGTAATTTGTGTAGGACCACTCAGAGCAGCACTATACAAATCAGCTTCCCCCCCCACCCCATGTGTTCAAGAGTAGTGAGAGCAAACACAGATGAGGAAGACCCTGAACAACGATGTTTTGCTAAAGCATAACGGCCTGAATTTTCACAATGGCGAGCGCTCAACGCCCGTCATCCAGAGAGCCGGCAGGGAATGCATTCCTGCCAATCCCAACAGGTACGCTGCCATTCCATGCTCAATTGAGTTCTAACTGGCAACAGGTGGAACGTTTGTCCGCACTTGGCCCCAGCTCCTCAATGTCCAGAAGAGGTATGCAGCGCCATGCCTAAGACTAAGTACAGTAAGAAGTCTCACAACACCAGGTTAAAGTCCAACAGGTTTATTTGGTAGCAAATACCATAAGCTTTCGGAGCACAGCTCCTTCGTCAGATGGGGTGGATATCTGTTCTCCAACAGTGCACAGACACAGAAATCAAGTTACAGAATACTAATTAGAATGCAAATCTCTACAGCCAGCCAGGTCTTAAAGATACAGATAATGTGGGTGGAGGGAGCATTCAACCCAGGTTAAAGAGATGTGTATTGTCTCCAGACAGAACAGCTCGTGAGATTCTACAAGCCCAGGAGGCAAGCTGTGGGGGTTACTGATAATGTGACATAAATCCAACATCCCGGTTTAGGCCGTCCTCATGTGTGCGGAACTTGGCTATCAGTTTCTGCTCAGCGACTCTGCGCTGTCATGTGTCGTGAAGGCCGCCTTGGAGAACGCTTACCTGAAGATCCAAGGCTGAATGCCCGTGACTGCTGAAGTGCTCCCCCACAGGAAGAGAACAGTTTTGCCTGGTGATTGTTGAGCGGTGTTCATTCATCCGTTGTCGTAGCGTCTGCATGGTTTCCCCAATGTACCATGCCTCGGGACATCCTTTCCTGCAGCGTATCAGGTAGACAACGTTGGCCGAGTTGCAAGAGTAGGTACCGTGTACCTGGTAGATGGTGTTCTCACGTGAGATGATGGCATCCGTGTCGATGATCCGGCACGTCTTGCAGAGGTTGCTGTGGCAGGGTTGTGTGGTGTCGTGATCACTGTTCTCCTGAAGGCTGGGTAGTTTACTGCGGACAATGGTCTGTTTGAGGTTGCATGGTTGTTTGAAGGCAAGAAGTGGGGGTGTGGGGATGGCCTTGGCGAGATGTTCGTCTTCATCAATGACATGTTGAAGGCTCCGGAGGAGATGCCGCAGCTTCTCCGCTCCGGGGAAGTACTGGACGACGAAGGGTACTCTGTCCACTGTATCCCGTGTTTGTCTTCTGAGGAGGTCGGTGCGGTTTTTCGCTGTGGCGCGTCGGAACTGTTGATCGATGAGTCGAGCGCCATATCCTGTTCTTATGAGGGCATCTTTCAGCGTCTGGAGGTGTCTGTTGCGATCCTCCTCATCCGAGCAGCAATTGTCCGCAGCAAGCTACCCAGCCTTCAGGAGAACAGTGACCACGACACCACACAACCCTGCCACAGCAACCTCTGCAAGACGTGCCGGATCATCGACACGGATGCCATCATCTCACGTGAGAACACCATCTACCAGGTACACGGTACCTACTCTTGCAACTCGGCCAACGTTGTCTACCCGAGGCATGGTACATTGGGGAAACCATGCAGACGCTACGACAACGAATGAATGAACACCGCTCGACAATCACCAGGCAAAACTGTTCTCTTCCTGTGGGGGAGCACTTCAGCAGTCACGGGCATTCAGCCTTGGATCTTCAGGTAAGCGTTCTCCAAGGCGGCCTTCATGACACACGACAGCGCAGTCGCTGAGCAGAAACTGATAGCCAAGTTCCGCACACATGAGGACGGCCTGAACCGGGATGTTGGATTTATGTCACATTATCAGTAACCCCCACAGCTTGCCTCCTGGGCTTGTAGAATCTCACTAGCTGTTCTGTCTGGAGACAATACACATCTCTTTAACCTGTGTTGAATGCTCCCTCCACCCACATTATCTGTACCTTTAAGACCTGGCTGGCTGTAGAGATTTGCATTCTAATTAGTATTCTGTAACTTGATTTCTGTGTCTGTGCACTGTTGGAGAACAGATATCCACCCCATCTGACGAAGGAGCTGTGCTCCGAAAGCTTATGGTATTTGCTACCAAATAAACCTGTTGGACTTTAACCTGGTGTTGTGAGACTTCTTACTGTGCTTACCCCAGTCCAACGCCGGCATCTCCACATCATGACTAAGTCCCAGGACCGCACTTCAACTAACGTACCAGGGTTGCCGGGAAGGAGAGGATAGCAGATGCACTGGGAGGGGTTGGGACGGTCGGGAGATCTCTGGTTCCTGAGGGGAGGATGTCCCCAATCTGAAAGGACTGAAGATGATTGAGGATAGGGCAGTGGACGTTGTCCACATGGACGTCAGTAAGGCCTTCGACAAGGTCCCTCATGGCAGACTGGTGCAGAAGGTGAAGTTGCACGACACAAAGGTTGGTGGATTTGCGGATCGCGATGAGGACCATCAGAGGATACAGCAGGATATAGATCAGTTGGAAACTTGGGCGGAGAGATGGCAGATGGAGTTTAATCCGGACAAATGTGAGGTAATGCATTTTGGAAGGTCTAATACAGATAGGAAATATACAGTAAATGGCAGAACACTTAGGAGTATTGATAGGCAAAGAGATCTGGGTGTACAGGTACACAGGTCACTGAAAGTGGCAATGCAGGTGGAGAAGGTAGTCAAGAAGGCATACGGCATGCTTGTCTTCATCGGCTGGGGCATTGAGTTTAAAAATTGGCAAGTCATGTTGCAGCTTTATAGAACCTTAGTTAGGCCGCACCTGGAACATAGTGTTCAATTCTGGTCGCCACACTACCAGAAGGATGTGGAGGCTTTGGAGAGGGTACAGAAAAGATTTACCAGGATGTTGCCTGGTATGGAGGGCATTAGCTATGAGGAGAGATTGGAGAAACATGGTTTGTTCTCACTGGAGTGATGGAGGTTGAGGGGAGACCTGATAGAAGTCTACATTGACGAAGGGAAAGCAGTAGATGTGGTTGATATGGATATTAGCAAGGCGTTCGATAAGGTCCCCCATGCAAGGCTTCTAGAAAAAGAGAAAGGGCATGGGATCCAAGGGACTGCTGCCCTGTGGGTCCAGAACTGGCTTGCCCAAAGGAGGCAGAGAGTGGGTATAGATGGGTATTTTTCTAAATGGAGGTCGGTCACCAGTGGTGTGCCCCAGGGATCTGTTCTGGGATCCTTGCTGTTTGTCATTTTCATAAATGACCTGGATGATGAAGTGGAGGGATGGGTTGGTAAGTTTGCCGATGACACAAAGGTTGGTGGGGTTGTGGATAGTCTGGAGGGATGTCAGAAGTTACAGAGGGACATAGATAGGATGCAAGACTGGACGGAGAAGTGGCAGATGGACTTCAACCCAGATAAATGCGTAGTGGTCCATTTTGGCAGGTCAAATGGGATGAAGGAGTGCAATATAAAGGGAAAGACTCTTAGTACGGTAGAGGATCAGAAGGACCTTGGGGTCCGGGTCCATAGGACTCTAAAATCGGCCCCGCAGGTGGAGGAGGTGGTTAAGAAGGCGTATGGTGTGCTGGCCTTTATCAGTCGAGGGATTGAGTTTAGGAGTCCGGGGATAATGATACAGCTATATAAGACCCTCGTCAGACCCCACTTGGAGTACTGTGCTCAGTTCTGGTCGCCTCATTACAGGAAGGATGTGGAAAAGATTGAAAGGGTGAAGAGGAGAATTACAAGGATGTTGCCTGGATTGAGTGGCATGCCAGGATAGGCTGAGGGAGCTCGGTCTTTTCTCCTTGGAGAGACGTAGGATGAGAGGAGACCTAATAGAGGTATACAAGATGTTGAGACATAGATCGGGTGGACTCTCAGAGGCTTTTTCCCAGGGTGGAAATGGCTGCTACGAGAGGACACAGGTTTACGGTGCTGGGGTGTAGGTACAGGGGAAATGTTAGGGGGAAGTTTTTCACACAGAGGGTGGTGGGCGAGTGGAATCGGCTGCCGTCAGTGGTGGTGGAGGCAAACTCAATGGGGTCTTTCAAGAGACTCCTGGATGAGTACATGGGACTTAATAGGATGGAGGGTTATAGCTAGACCTAAAAGGTAGGGATATGTTCGGCACAACTTGTGGGGCCGAAGGGCTTGTTTTGTGCTGTAGTTTTTCTATGTTTCTAAGATTATGAGAGGCATGGACAGAGTGGATACTCAGAAGCTTTTTCCCCAGGGTGGAAGAGTCAATTACTAGGGGGCGTAGGTTTAAAGGTGCGAGGGGCAAGGTTTAAAGGAGGCAGATTTTTTACAGAGTAGTGGATGCCTGGAACCCGTTGCCAGGGAAGGTAGTGGAAGCGGATACGGTAGTGACTTTTAAGGGACGTCTTGACAAGTACATGAATAGGATGGGAATAGAGGGATATGGTCCCCGGAAGGGTAGGGGGTTTTAGTTAAGTTGGGCAGCATGGTCGGTGCAGGCTTGGAGGGCCGAAGGGCCTGTTCCTGTGCTGTAATTTTCTTTGTTCTTTGACATTCCAACCGAGGCACTTCCCCCACCTCCTGTCCAAGATAGCGTGTGAGAATGTTTTCAGCATTGCACCCTCAGTTATCAGACACTTGTCAGCCTATAAATTGACCCTGTGGAGGCAAAGGCATAGAGGCATGGGCTGGCTCCCTGTCCGAGGCCCCGTCTCCCCCACCGTAAAATCGTGTCTTGGTCAGGGTGAGTGAAATTCCATCCATGCAATTCTACATCCCCCCCACCCACCGGATTCAGGTGGGTGGGGCAAGCATAGATTCTGACCAACAGTTAAAACAACTGCTTCATTACTGTTCATAGAACATAGAACATTACAGCACAGAACAGGCCCTTCGGCCCACGATGTTGTGCCGACCTTCATCTGAAACCAAGATCAAGCTATCCCACTCCCTACCATCCTGGTGTGCTCCATGTGCCTATCCAATAACCGCTTAAATGTTCCTAAAGTGTCTGACTCCACTATCACTGCAGGCAGTCCATTCCACACCCCAACCACTCTCTGCGTGAAGAACCTACCTCTGATATCCTTCCTATATCTCCCACCATGAACCCTATAGTTATGCCCCCTTGTAATAGCTCCATCCACCCGAGGAAATAGTCTTTGAACGTTCACTCGATCTAGCCCCTTCATCATTTTATAAACCTCTATTAAGTCTCCCCTCAATCTCCTCCGCTCCAGAGAGAACAGCCCCAGCTCCCTCAACCTTTCCTCATAAGACCGACACTCCAAACCAGGCAGCATCATGGTAAATCTCCTCTGCACTCTTTCCAGCACTTCCACATCCTTCTTATAGTGAGGTGACCAGAACTGCACGCAATATTCCAAATGCGGTCTCACCAAGGTCCTGTACAGTTGCAGCATAACCCCACGGCTCTTAAACTCCAACCCCCTGTTAATAAAAGCTAACACACTATATGCCTTCTTCACAGCTCTATCCACTTGAGTGGCAACCTTTAGAGATCTGTGGATATGGACCCCAAGATCTCTCTGTTCCTCCACAGTCTTCAGAACCCTACCTTTGACCCTGTAATCCACATTTAAATTAGTCCTACCAAAATGAATCACCTCATATTTATCAGGGTTAAACTCCATTTGCCATTTTTCAGCCCAGCTTTGCATCCTATCTATGTCTCTTTGCAGCCTACAACACCCCTCCACCTCATCCACTACTCCACCAATCTTGGTGTCATCAGCAAATTTACTGATCCACCCTTCAGCCCCCTCCTCTAAGTCATTAATAAAAATCACAAAGAGCAGAGGACCAAGCACCGATCCCTGCGGCACTCCGCTAGCAACCTGCCTCCAGTCCGAAAATTTTCCATCCACCACCACCCTCTGTCTTCGATCAGATAGCCAGTTACCTATCCAATCGGCCAACTTTCCCTCTATCCCACACCTCCTTACTTTCATCATAAGCCGACCATGGGGGACCTTATCAAACGCCTTACTAAAATCCATGTATATGACATCAACCGCCCTACCTTCATCAACACACCTAGTTACCTCCTCAAAAAATTCTATCAAATTTGTGAGGCACGATTTGCCCTTCACAAATCCGTGCTGACTATCCCGGATTAATCCGCATCTTTCTAAATGGTCGTAAATCCCATCCCTAAGGACCTTTTCCATCAATTTACCAACCACCGAAGTCAGACTAACCGGTCTATAATTACCAGGGTCATTTCTATTCTCTTTCTTAAACAGAGGAACAACATTTGCCACTCTCCAGTCCTCTGGCACCATCCCCGTGGACAGCGAGGACCCAAAGATCAAAGCCAAAGGCTCTGCAATCTCATCCCTCGCCTCCCAAAGAATCCTAGGATACATTTCATCAGGCCCAGAGAAATCCTAGGATACATTTCATCATGTTCCTGAGAAAACACTCAGAATTTCTCTTAAAATTCTGGCCTGAGTGCCCAGCTAGCATGAAAATGGGAGAGTTGCAGATCCGTTTTTTGGGCCAGTTTTTACACCCAACCTTGTGCACAGTGCATGAAAAAAATGGGGTAGGCCATTTCTCGCTACTATAGGCAGTGGCAGGGGCTTAATTCACCAGTCAGCAGCAGAGGGAGCTATTGCATATGTCTGTACATGCACAATAGCAACAGCAGAGGCCCGAGCACGCTATCAGGCCTCGCAGTTGGAGCCAGCACCCCCCCAATCATGGGGGCCAGCAGCCAAACATGAGCACCGCCCCTTTTAGGCCTTGCCCCCATAACCCCACCTTCAGGCCCAGCCCCCATAGGCCTCACCCTCTGGCACTGCCCAAGGGGCATCCCATTTACCCTTGGCCTCACCGGGGGGGGGGGGCCTCAATTCTACCAGCGAGGGCAACATGACTGTTCCCTGTTCATGGGGAACCGTGTTTTCCTCACCGGAGAGAACCTCTCCTGGTGAGGCCATAAAGAGAAGTGAGCTCGTTAACATGCAAATCAACATTTTAATAAATTTAAATCTATTCAGCCTCTCGCCGGAAATGGGCAAGAGGCTGACCTCGCTGGAAATCTGGTTCTGGTCGGATCACGAGAGCGGAGAAATCTGGCGCGATCCAGTAAGGAGCCTTGTGCAGAGCCTTCAATACCACAGCAGGAGGAAGCTGAGTTTCTCGGCTCTCGCACAATTTTACTGGCTTGCTCCGCCCACTGATGGGCGGAGTGAACAGGTAAAATCCCACCCTCAATCTCCAAAACTGATTACAACATAAGCAAACTCATCAAGAGTAGGTCACACAGCCCCACGATAAGATCTCATGACCTCAACTCCACTTTCCAGCCTGTTCCCCATAGTCCTCGACTCCCAGAACTTTGCTGATCTGCAGCTTTAACGAGTCAGCCTCCACGACAGTGCGATTGTGATATTTACCGTGATCACAAACTTTACATGAGAGACATTTTTCGAAGCTATTCGGTTGTTCAGTATATTCTCCATCTGTACAACATTTACATGTTGCGTCAACATTTCTTGTGCAATGTTTGAACACTCTGGTGCCTGCAAGAAAAATAAACACGTGTAAGTCAGTTATGGAATTATGAGATTTATGGGGTGGGATTTCCAGCCACACATACCCGAAGACTGGATATTCCCGCCTGGGGTCAATGGACCTTTAAATGGGGTGCCAGCTTGTCTGCTATGATTCCCACAGTGGGCAGGAGGGGAAGTTTCCAGCCAGTGTTCCTGGAAAACTGTTGACAGAAATGATCCTGCTGCAAAAAGTGACAAACGATTTAAATTGGAAATGACATGAGAAGCTTCATTATTTTTAGACAGCAATAACAGACTGTTCAGGAAGCACAGGAACGTTAGTGTAATCAAGGAGCTTATTCGTGTAAGGACACAAGTTTAGGTACTAACCATTAAATACCATTAAACACACTGGATCCCATTAAACACACAAGGGGAGTCAGTGGTGTAATGACATTGTCACTGGACTAGTAATCCAAAGACGCATGGTAATGTTCTGGACCCCTGGGTTCAAATCCCACCATGGTGAAATTTGAATTTTTTTTAAAAATCTGGAATTAAAAAGTCCAATAATGACCATGAGTCGATTGTCATAAAAATCCATCTGGGTCACTAATGTCCTTTAGGGAAGGAAATCTGCTGTCCTTACCTGGTCTGGCCTACATGTGGCTCCAGACCCACAGCAATGTGGTTGACTCGTAAATGCCCTCAGGGATGAGCAATAAATGCTGGCCCAGACATGAACCAAAAAACAGAAAAAACTAAGGCTGCCACATTCAGGAGTAAGTGATTTTTAAAAAAAAATACAGCCCCTTCAGCTATTGCTGCAATTCTACATGCATTTGGTGCTTTTCCATACTTGCTAACAGTCTCAATTAAGCTTGTGCAAAACTCAACTTTCTTACATGACTGGAAGCTGAGATTGCATGGCAGCAGTCTCAACTTACACTAACTCTCTGGAGCAGTCTCAACTTACACTAACTCTCTGGAGCAGTCTCAACTTACACTAACTCTCTGGAGCAGTCTCAACTTACACTAACTCTCTGGAGCAGTGTTGCAGTGGATGTAGCTCGTGCTGTGATGAAAGGCAAGATATTGGCCATAAGACACAGCATATTGTTAGGTGCACAGTGTGTGGTGCCCACTCATTCCATGTTGAAATGCGAGAGCTCCAAGCTCTGTGAAATGCCCTGTCAAGTTAGTGCTGGACTTCTCCATTAAGTAAGAAGTTTAACAACACCAGGTTAAACACCTGGTGTTGTTAAACTTCTTACTGTGTTTACCCCAGTCCAACGCCGGCATCTCCACATCATGACTTCTCCATTAACACAGATTTTCCTGTAGGTTTACTGGTGCACCATGTGCATTTGTCTGTGCACACCCATCAGCCTTCATCTGTAGCCTGGTCTATATAACGTCCTCTGCTGTAGAATTAGTGCGCATGGCATTTGAAGGTGTACTTGATAACTTGTGAGAGATCATTAAACATTTTCCTTCACTGCATCCCGGTCCCTGGGACTAGATTCCTGGCATTGACCTCTTCTCCTTTTTGTCAGTGCTTTCTGAGCACGTGTCTGGAAAGTACAGAATATCTTCCACCAAGAGCTCCAGCGCAGCATCTGAAAACCTTTGTCCATGCTCTCTCCAGCTGCTAGCCATTATTGATTCCTTCACAGCACAATATTTAGAATGATCTCAGCATCACCAGCAGGCACAATGTCCTTCCCCTTTAACAGATGCAGTCACCTTCCAAACACATGACCACTTCCATCTAGAAGGACAAGGGCAGCAGGTACATGGGAACATCACTTGAAGTATTATTGCCTTTCTTTCGCAGTCGCTGGGTCAAAATCCTGGAATTCCCTCCCTAATGCCATTGTGGGCAGCTCACCACCACCTTCTCAAGGGCAACTCGGATGGGCAATGAGTGCTGGCCAACCAGCAAAGCTCATGTCCCACAAATTAATTTTAAAAAGTCAAGATACCAATGCTATTGATCCACCTGTTGGTGTGTGTATCCAGTGAACGGAGTGGGGAGTGTTGACTGCTCACAGAAACCATTGGAAGGCACAGGCACAGGTTTGACGTTTTGCCTGCCTTCCAAATATAGGTGTGGTTTAATTGTGTATCACAGTCCCTGTGCTGTTTTCCAGGGGTTATCCAATTTAACCCTCTGTGTGTTTCAGTAAGGGTTCAATTTGATTGGTTGAAGAGCCTTGTTTTTTTTATCCTACTCACACATGCCCTGTGGAAGACATGCTGTGCTGGATCAGATGTCTGATTAGAGAAACTCTCTGCTCAAAGGACTGCAAAAACTATGTGGCAGCTGTCAGTGAGGTGAACGGCTCCTTGGAAAACATGGAGCAGTCACCATGCTAACAGAGCATTGAAATGTGAAACCTCAGAATTTTCTGCAGGCTGGTTTTATTTATGACTTAAATAAGTAAACCTGAAAATGAATATTTCAAAGTTTGTTCTGGTCAAATTAGAAAATTTTTTACAAATACTATTGGGTAGGTGTCATTGGAAAACAATTAAAAATATAACTTAATGAAAGCTTTCAATATGGAAATAATGTGATCTGAATACTTCTGAAAAACTGAAATGATTTACAGAAAAATTAAACAAAGATCTTAAAAGGAAACAGGAGCCACATATCTCAAACAATAAAGCAACTGGCATTGATAAAGGAACAGTTATTCATGATGCATTTTATATGAACAAAACAATAATATTCGCACTTTGAAAAGTTAAAGAAAATGATGGTGTTTGTGTGGAGATGATGATCGTTTGAAATAGGGGCCATCACTTACCTGGTGGACACATCGAGCAGCACTCTCCATCATTCAAATACTTGGCTGGGCCACAACAGGCTATGATTTGTAGGTTAAGAAGGATTAAACAAATCTGTAATGAGAAGTGAATTGGCATGCACTTTCATTGTTAAAGATTTTATTTTGTGTCCATTTTCCCTCCGACAAAAACAACATGTACTGTTTAAATATTTTAAATGTAACATGTCTCAAAGCACATTGCAGCAGCTTTATAAAACAATATGACACCGGGTTACAGGAGGAGATAATATTGCAGATGACCAAAAGTTTAGTCAAAGGGATGGGATTTAAGGAGCATCTTAAAGGAGAAAGGAAAGGTAGAGAAACATTAGAGGTTCGAGGAGGGAATTCCAAGGCTTAAAGCCTTGGCAACTGAAGGTATGGACACCAATGATGGGAGTGTTTAATTAACTTTGCAATTCTAAACTGGCCTTTCTTCAATGGAGTGGTACAACCCGAGCTATGGAATTCTCCATGTCTGTCAAAGCTGAGCATCAGTGAGAATTAAATACTTGCAGCGGGAACA
The DNA here is from genome assembly GCF_964213995.1 of Mustelus asterias. NCBI lineage: Eukaryota > Metazoa > Chordata > Chondrichthyes > Carcharhiniformes > Triakidae > Mustelus > Mustelus asterias. Next base: position 54,215 of record NW_027592072.1, read on the forward strand.
ATTGTCCCAGCTGATTTTTAATAACAGGATTCTCCTTTTAGTTACTACTTAATTCAAATAGCCTTTAAAGTAGTTTGTTTTCAAATGTTAAAGTACTGCATTATAAAGTGCTTGGAAGAAAAGCCTAATAGGAAGATGTAACAATATTTAATATGTGATTAAAATGAGGACATTGGTAACAATAATCTTGATAAGGAATGAAAAAGTGATTATGCAACTGGAAAAAGATTTTTTAACGAATTACAGCAGAGTATGGATTTTTTAAGCACAGTTTACGTTGCTCTGCAAGCTCAGTGCTGACGATTAAAAGGTGCAGATTGATCATTGTCGCTGAAAGAACAAAGATTTTTTTTTTTTTACACAGATGGCCAGCAAATCCTATAGAATAATTCTTCAATAGGATCTGGACAATGTAACTTAATATTTTTGTAACTAAAACACCTTTGTAGTTGGGAATCAATTGTATTTTATAAGTACACAAACAATTCTTATTTGTTTACAGTCACCTGCTTCAAATTAGAGTTTATTTGAATATTTTAAATTCCAAATCAGTTCTGAATTAAAAGTACATTTTGTGTAAATGGAACATTTTGGGTATAAAAATTGGCATATTGATAAATCATGACCACCGAAAAATAAAAACAAGTTTAAGCATTTTAACTGTTTGCGGCAGTTTCTGAATTCTGATTGGTAGCTTTGAAGAAAAAAAGCAGTTTGATTTGTGAATTTTCCTAACCATGTAAGTGTGCATGAATTTAAAAGGCTAACTGAACAGGTAGTGAGTGAGTGGTTATCTGAGACAGGTACTTGTAGCTCGGTATAAGCAGGGAACGCCTCTAGTGTCGCTAGGTTGGTGACATCATGTTGTTATCTCTGTTATGGCAAGAAAATTATTTAAGTAAACCTGCACCCTGACAATCAGATGCTCCAGCAATTTATTTAAAATAGCGGCATAGTTAAGTTCCAAAGTTTATTAAAAAGAGATTCAATTGTTTAGCAGCGAATCAGATGGAAATTCCAAACAAATGATGGATTGTCAGCAATGGCTTTGTTGGTGCAGACACACATCGAAGTCAGAAAGTTCTAGCCCAACTATCAAGACTACCTCAGTGCAGCATTCCCTAATCACTGTTGGAGATGTCGGATGGAATTTTCAGTTTCGGAGATGGAAGTGCGGTCGCGATCGGAAAATCGACCTGCTTCCCGCTGGGCATCGGGGCAGATCTTTGCACCCAATCTTCTGCTCACTAATTCTGCAGCAGTGAGGAGCTTGTCAAATCTCATGGTGGGTGGGCAGTGATTCACCTTCCCTGCTGTTTCCTCTGACCCACCACTGCATTTTAATAGCCCTGATATCCTCACATTCCCTTCAATGTTGATGTCCCCATGCCATTTGTTGATCTGACCCATCCTTTCCTGAGCCCTCCTGCACCCTCACTTTGAGACCCACCCCATGAGACCATACAATACCCTCCATTTGCCTGAATCGAGATGCTTCCCATCGATGTTACAATGGCGGCACAGTGGTTAGCACTACTGCTCACAGCACCAGAGACGCAGGTTCGATTCCCGGCTTGGGTCACTGTCTGTGTGGGTTTCTTCCCACAGTCTGAAAGACGTGCTGGTTAGGTGCATTGGCCATGCTAAATTCTCCCCCAGTGTACCCGAACAGGCGCCGGAGTGTGGCGACTAGGGGATTTTCACAGTAACTTCACTGCAGTGTTACTGTAAGCCTACTTGTGACACGAATAAACTTTTAAACTGTGCCTGTTGATTCCCAGTACTTTGACACCAAGGAGCAAACGTCCTGTGCGACCATTCTGTGCACAACTGTCAATGCCAATGAAGCCTTCTCCCATCCAAGGTATGTATGTTGTGCAGAGTTGAATCCCTACAGTACAGAAGGTTATTTAGTCCATCGAGTCTGCACTGATTCTATCCCTGTTCATAGCTAATCCAGCTAACCTACACATCTTTGGATTGTGTGAGGAAACCTAAGCATCTGGAGGAAACCCATGCAGACAAGGGAAGAACATGCAAACTCCACACAGTCATCCAAGGCTAGAATTGAATCGGGGTCCCTAGCACTGAGGCAGCAGCACTAATCATTGTGCCATCCTCTAACATGGCCCACACAGATCCACCTGACAATGTGGCCATAACCCCAGGACAACCCGAGTCTGCCTCGGAAAATCTTATACCTCATGCTCCAGGACTTTTATTACTCCACTACATTTCTTTAACATCACCATACCACACCCCTCACCCCCACCAGTTGGTGTAGCCTCATGGGCCTTGGCACAGAATTGGAGAACTCCAAAATATCACAGCACCACTGTTAGAGAGAAGTGAAACAGCATCAATAACTTAAGTCATTGATGAAGCGAGGTTCACCAGTTAGTACATAGGTGATGTGTGCCATGAAAGATTGTTCTAAATATCCACTGGCCGGACACTTAATTTGGAGGGGAGATGGGATTCTCGCTTGCCTTTTAAAAGTATTCATGAGATGCAAATGAAGATCCAATCATAGATCAGCAGCAAAGCCTTTAGCTGCCATCAAAAATCAGGAAAACAAAAATTCCAAACCGACTTTTGAAATTACTCCCAATTTTGTGTCACAATGCTCACTGCGGGTGGGAGTGGAACATTCTCCCCATTGACTTGTGAACAAGGAATAGGCCATTCAGCCCCTTGAGCTTGCTTTGTCTTTAATAAGATCATGGCTACAGGGACACGTCAGGGTAAGTTGGATGAGTGCAGCTCCAACAACACCCAAGCCCACTTGTTTGGCACCCATCCACTCTCTCTCCACCACTGGCACAGAGTGGCAATCTGCAAGAGTCACTGCAGCAACTCTCCTAGGTTCCTTCAACAGCACCTTCCAAACCCACAACCTCTACTATCTAGAAGGACAAAGGCAGCAGATGCATGGGAACATCACCTCCAAGCCACAGACCATCCTGACTTGGAGCAATATCACCATTCTTTCACAGTCGTTGGGTTAAAGACCTAGAACTCACTCTATCAGCACTATGGGTGCACTTACACCACATGGACTACAGCAATTTAAAAGCAATCTCAAGGGCAATAAAAATGCTGGCCTAGTCAGCGACGCACACATTCAGGAAAGAAAAAACAATTCTATATTCATTAGCAATGCAAATGTTCTTGGAATATTGTAAATTCTTACCTGTTTCATTATTCTTCTAGTACCTGATAATATAAGAATAATGTAAATAAATCTGCAGGATTTCACTTTTACTGATCGCTTTATATTTACACAAAAATCAAATTTAATTGGTGGCATTTGGAAACAATCTCTGGATTATTAGTCTAGACTCAAAACAGGTACCTCAGAATTTACGCATTCTTTGCATATTTTTACTTCCGAGGTCCCTTTGACACTGAGGCCCAATTTCCTTCACCCTGGAAATCAGTTTTTATTTATTTGATCTCTAATTAAATTGCCACTTTTATTTTTCCAGCTAGCATGCTTGTTCTTGAGCATGTCACATCTGACATCACTGTGGATATTTCCTGTGCTTGCTCATGAATCTGCCTCCCTATCTTTTTAAACGTGTTTCTAGATAATCTCCCTCCAAAAGTTATATTCAATCTAAATAGTTTCCTTCGAAATCCTTGACATAAGCAGGGGGAAAATAGCTTGGGTCAGACATTATGGAGACAGGCAGGAAAGGGGAGATTAGGCCCCAATCTGATCCGCCACGATCTTACTGAATGGTGGAGCAGACTCAATGAGCAGAATGACCTACTCCTGCTCCCGTTTCTTATGATTCTTATGATCTGACTTTGTTTCAATCAACAGACTAGCTCATTGAGTCCACTGCGTTCCTTTTCCACATCAACAAAAAACTCTATTCATCATCCGAATCCATCCATTATTTTCCTCACCATTCCTCCCCGCACAATGTTGACTGTTCATCTATCCAGGTTCCAGGCAGGATAATGGCCTTCCAATGTATAATAACTCATGGAATGTGCTAATAAAACATGGTACTTGGGTCGCTCTATAGCTATGTAAATGTAAGTTGTTTCTAATATTATTTAACACTGAAGAGTTATACAGACTCAAACCATTAAATCAGTTCCTTTCTCCACCCCAGTGAACTCCCTTCAGTGAATTTTAAAAGGATCTCCCTGGCATCAGTGTCAAATTCACTTCTCACTATTCTACACATACCCCATTCAAATCTTCTCCTTACCAGACGCTTTTCACTCTGTTGAGCTGCAGTTATTCCATTTCAGATCATCTTTGCAATTAATTTCTCTACCTCTCAAAGTATGAATATCTTTTGCAGTAATTAGAATTGAACACAGTATTGCAAATGGAATCTGACCAATCCATTTCAAAGCATTAGCTTAAGATGTGGACATTTAAACTTTGATTCTAATTTCCAGACTCTGCCTCAACTGATGGCTGGGCTGCCCTGAAATCGCCTGCTGAATTGGCCAAAGTTACACAATACAAATTGTTGCTTAATGATCTCACAAGAGTAACAATGACAAGTGCACCTCTTCATGTCTCTCAATGACACCCCTTCCTCTCTCCCCTTCTGCTACCACTCTCAACTATCAACTCCTCTCCATCATATCCTTCAATTGTCATTAGGACATACTGAAACAGCTCTGCTTGTGCCTATATATGTATGTAAGCAAGATAAATATACTCACAAAGCCTCAAGAGGTTTTTTCTCTAAGCGTAAAGTAGTAATACTTTACAAATTATGTTATATAGAATCTTATCCAGCTCCTCAATTAAAAGAAATCCAGCATCTGAAATAAAGAAAAAAAATACATCAGACCTTAATCCTGATGATATGAACATACAAAAATGTTACCCTAGAAAAGAGTAACTGGTCCAATTAAACTGTCCCATGCAGTTCTGGCACCTTATGTACCAAAGTCAGGAAACTCCGTACCTTGTAGATGCCATGTAGAGGACATTGAAAAAACAAATAAAAACCCAACGACCATTAGGGTGAAAAATATTCTTTGATCCCTCCAAGAGCCCAAAGTTAGTCCAGAATCCCATACTGGCCCCCAAATATGATACAACCAAAGCTGGAGTTAAAAAACCACTCCAGCTCTCTCTTGAAGCTGTATTATTGCATTCCATGTGCTGATGGCACTGCCACAATCCTGTTAACGAGGGAATTCCAGGAAAATGACCCAGAATCAATGAAGCAAGAGAAATATATGTCCAAATCTGGATAGTATTAAACTTGGAGCAAACTCGAGTATGATGTGGTCCCCATAACCTTGTTGCTCTTGTTCATTTTAGTCAGAGGTTAGCGAGGAGAGAGGTGTTCCTATAATGACCTTAGTTAGTTGCTATTTATGGGACCTTGCTGTGTGCAAATTGTTGGCTGCGTTTTCCACATTTCAAAGTCAATTAGATTAAATTCCTTTCTATGGGCAAGACTGTATAGCACACAGCAAGCTACAATGGTTTTGGAGGCCCTCAAGGTTATATTGCAAGCTGCTGCCCAATGGGTCCAGGTACATAGAACATAGAAAAGCTACAGCACAAACAGGACCTTCGGCCCACAAGTTGCGCCGAACAATTTCCTTACCTTCCCGGCTCATCTATAACCCTCTATCTTACTAACCTCCATGAACCTATCCACCACATCACACTTCCAAGCAGCGAGCCACGCTCTAAGCTCATCCATTTTGTTCACTATACTCCTTATGTTAAAATAAGCACACCTCAACCCTTCGGTCTGAGAGCTCCCCTTCACCTACCTATCCTCCCTCTCTCATTGCCAACCAGCCCCTCTTATTTTTACTCTAACCTCCTCTTTCCCAGTAACCGCATTTTGATTCCCACCCCGAACCATTCTAGTTTAAACACTCCCCAGTAACCTTAGCAAACCTTCCCGCCAGAATATTGGTCCCCCTGGGATTTAAGTGAAACCCGTCCTTTTTGTACAGGTCGCACCTGCCCCTAAAGAGGTCCCAATGATCCAGGAACCTGAATCCCTGACCCCTGCTCCAATCCCTCAGCCACTCATTCATCCTCCACCTTATTCTGTTCCTTCCCTCACTGTCTCGTGGCACAGGTAGCAATCCTGAGATTACTACCTTAGCGTTCCTTTTACTTAACTCCCTACCTAACTCCCTATATTCTCTTTTCATAACCCCTTCCTCTTTCCTGCCTACGTCGGCAGTACCAGTATGCACCACGACCTCTGGCTCCTCTCCCTCCCACTTCAGGATTTCTTGGACCCTGTCGGAAACATCCCTGATCCCGGCTCCAGGGAGGCAAACCACCATCCGCGTTTCTCGACTTCTTCCACAGAAACGCCTGTCTGACCCCCTCACTGTGGAGTCCCCAATCACCCCTGCCTTCCTACTCCTTTCCTTTCCTTTTTTTGCTACAGGGCTGGACTCCGCACAGGAGGCACGACCACTGCTGCTTCCCCCAAGTGGGCTGTCCCCCCCCAACAGTACTCAAACAAGAGTACTTATTCTTAAGGGGCACAACCACTGGTACTCTGAACCACCTGACTTTTCCCTTTCCTGACTGTGACCCACTCACCTGATCCTTGTGGCCCCGGTGTGACCACCTGCCTATAACTCCTATCTATCACCTCCTCGTTTTCCCTGACCAGACGAGTGTCCTCGAGCTGCAGCTCCAGTTCCCCAACTCGGTCCCTTAGGAGCCGCAGCTCAATACGCCGAGCGCAGATATGCACTTCTGGGAGGTTAGGCAACTCCATGACCTCCCACATCCGGCACTGAGCACAGCAAGCTGGCTTCACATTCATATTTCCCTTTTTCCTCAGATTCCCCAGGAATACCTGCATCTCCTCTTTTTCATTGTCATAAGAAACAGGGCAGGAGGCCCTTGAGCCTATTCTATGCTTCAATAAAGTTTACTTTAGCTACTCTCCATTTTTATATACTTGTAAAGGCTTTTAATATTTGGTTTATAATTCTTGCCAGTTTACTCATATATTCTATTTTAAGTCACCCATTGCTGGTTTCTAGAATGTTCCCAATCTTCCGGCCTTCTACTCATCTTCGCAGCAATGTTTGCCTTTTCTTTCGATTTGATATCATCCTAAAATTCCTTAGTTAGCTATGGCTGGTGCATCCTTCTCAGTGTAATATATCTTTGAGTTATGAAATAGCTTCTTATAATTCTGCTGTTACTCAATTGCCATTTTACCCTTCAATCTACTTTCCTAGTCTATTTCAGTCACACTGTCTTCATACATTTGTAATGGATTTGATTTATTAGTAAAAGTATTGTTTCTTGCGTGCTATACAGACAAAGCATACTGTTCATAGAGAAGAAAAACGAGACAGTGCAGAATGTAGTGTTAGTCATAGCTAGGGATTAGAGAAAGATCAACTTAATGCAAGGGAAGTCCATTCAAAAGTCTGACAGCAGCAGAGAAGAAGCTGTTCTTGAGTCGGTTGGTACGTGACCTCAGACTTTTGTATCTTTTTCCCAAAGGGAGAAGGTGGAAAAGAGAATGTCCGGGGTGCGTGGGGTCCTTAATTATGCTGGCTGCTTTGCTGAGGTAGCGGCAAGTGTAGACAGATTCAATGGATGGAAAATTTCTCATCCTCAAACGGAATATGAAACTCTATAATGTTATGCTCACTCTTGCCTAGTGGTTCCTGTGGCATGCGATAATTAACTAATCCTGTATTATTACACATTACTAGATCCAAAATATTCTGTTCCCTGGTTGGTGCCAGAATGTACTGTGCTAAGAAACTGTTCCAAGTGTGCTCTATGAACTCAACCTTGAGGTTATCTTAAGCAATTTGAATGGTCTAATCTATGTGAAGATTAAAATTGCCCCCAGTATTGCAGTACCTCTCTTACAAGCACCCTTAATTTATACTTTGTCTTAGTGTAGCTACTGTTAGGGGGCATATAAACTACTTCCAGTAACTCCTTTCCCTTGCTATTTTCTTATCTCTACCCAAACTGATCTTGATCATCTGAACAAAGATCATTTCTCACTACTATATCGATATCTTAGAAAATCTTAGAAACCCTACAGCACAGAAAGAGGCCATTCGGTCCATCGAGTCTGCACCGACCACAATCCCACCCAGGCCCTACCCCCATATCCCTACATATTTACCCACTAATCCCTCTAACCTACACATCCCAGGACACGAAGGGGCAATTTTAGCATGGCCAATCAACCTAATCTGCACATCTTTGGACTGTGGGAGGAAACCGGAGCACCCGGAGGAAACCCACGCAGACACGAGGAGAAAGTGCAAACTCCACACAGAGACCCAAGCCGGGAATCGAACCCAGGTCCCTGGAGCTGTGAAGCAGCAGTGCTAACCACTGTGCTACAATGCTGCCTTATTAACAGAATTATCCCCCCACCCTTTCCCTTCTTCGGAAATGTCAAATATTCTTAAATATTCATAGGAATTAGGAGCAGAAGTATGCCCTTCAAGCCCACTCCACCATTCAATCATATCATGGCTGATCTTTCCCTGGTCTCAAATCCACCTCCCCACCTGTTCCCCATATCCACTTCTTGAAATCATTCAATGATTCAGACTCCACCACACTATGGGCAACGAGTTCCACAAATTCACCATCCTCTGAGTAGTAGTTCCTCCTCATCTGAGTTTTAAATCTACTACCTCTCAACCCATACCTGTGACCTCGTGCTCAAGATTGCCAAAAGAGGAACATTTGGTCCACATTTACTTTATCAATCCCTTTTAAAATTTTATATATCTTGATGAGATCCCCTCATCCTTCTAAACTCCAGCGAGTATAAGCCCAAACTGTTTAATCTCTTCTTCCTCAAATAAAAGGAGACCAAAAAACTGGTGAAGACGGGAAAGGGTTCATGTTTTTTTGTACTCAATGTATTTTGTACCTAAAAGGTTGAACTTTGTACCTGGAATGTATCACAAACATAACCCTTCCTTATGGCTAGTCTCCCCTTTGTTTATATTGCTCCTGGTAGTAGTATAAGCCATTTGTTCATGGTTCCCTCGCTTGTTTATATCATTCTGATAAAACAGACAGTTAAATGTAGATGCAGGGTTGTAAGTCTTAGTTTTTTCCGCAGGCTTGTGTATGATTTAAACAAAGGAAGCAGCTACCAAATGGTAGAGTGCGAGAATGGCCGTTTGAAGGAGGACTCCCACTGGGACAGCTGCAATCGCAGTCACTTCAAAGGAAAAGCTGCAGGAAGAGCAGGGGACCAGAGGTGGCACCTTGACTACAACTACCAGGAGAATTGTGCTTTATGACCCAAGGATACCAGTTAGTCTCTAACCATGATCCAGAGACTATCAGAAGCTGTTAAAGGAACTATAATTTATGATCAAGGACTGTTAACTGGACTTTGCTTCATGACTTGTATTGGGAACCCTGATGTATAAAAGGTCCACACTTCTTGTGTTCAGAGAGAACTTTGGCTTCCGCTTTCAAGGGGTCAGGTTCTCCCTCAAGCTTGTGAGAATAAAGCCTGACTGTATTTTGACTCATACCAGCCTCAAGAGGTATATTTACCGACTTCACTGGACACAATACTCCAGATGTGGTCTCAACACCCTAAACAATTGCAACACCACCTTTCTACTTTGCAATAAATGCCAACATCCCATTTGCCTTGTTATTACATGCTGCACCTGTGTACAAACTTTGATTCATGAACACAGACACCCAGATCCCTCTACCCAGATTAAATTTGAATCTGCTTCCCATTTGGGTAATCATTTGCCTTTATTTTATTTTGCCAAAATGGATAACCTCACATTTATCCACATTAAACTCCAAATCTGCCAAGTTTTGGCCCATTCTCTT